>NC_063164.1:42176014-42479045 GCF_023159225.1 Perognathus longimembris pacificus | reverse complement strand
GCATTTTTTCAGGTGTTTATTGGTCATTCTTTCTTCTTTTTCTGAGATGTCTCTAGTTAGTTCCTTCACCCATTTATTGTTCTAGTTATTAGTTTGGGAGTGGTGGTTAGTTTCTTGAGCTCCTTACATATTTTGGATATGAGGCCTTTGTTGAATGTATAACTGGGAAATAACTGGCTGTCTTCTTGGTTAAGTTATTATGCCTTTTGTTGTGCAGAAACTTTTTAGTTTGATGATATCTCATTTTGTCAAGTCTCTCCAATTTGCTGTGCCCCTGGAATCTCTTCAGAAAGTTCATGCTTATGCTGATAAGTTCTAATGTTTTCCTATGTCATTTTGCAGTATTTTCATCGATTTTGAGTTGATATTGGTGCAAGGATGCAGTTTTAGTTTTCTGCATATGGACTTCCAACACCAATTATTGACAAGGGTTTCTTTTTTACAACAGATATTGTCTAATATCAGACAACTGTAAGTATATAGATTTATCTTTGGGTCTTTTTGTCTATTTCATTGGTCCTTGGGCCTATTTTCATGCTAATACCAAGCTTTTTTATTATTATTATAGCTCTGAACCCTACTATTTTTTAAAAAACAATATTCAGATTGGTGTGATACTTAGTCTTTTTAGCCTCTCAACTAAAATTGAATCGTATTTCCATGTTCCTTATGTACTTATTTTCAAGATGGATAAAAATACTTGGGTATATTACCAGGCAGTCTTAAGATAATGCTATTCAAAAGAATAGATGAGTTTTTAAAAAAGAACAAATGGGTTGAATGCTTTGAATTATGAAATTTTATGAGCCTAATATAAAACTGTAGTCCATCATTAGTTTTATATGATTCATTAGTTCCAGTACTTAGCAGTTGAATGCCACCTGGGTAAGGATGCATTTGATTATTTTCTGTGGGTATGTCTCTCTTGATATAGTGCTGACTCTGTTATTCTTGCACCTAATGTATTCAAGTTGGCATGGAAGTGAAAGACATAATTCTCATTACATGTGCTAAGCCAGGCAGCAAGGGAAACAAGCCTGACTAAATGCTTGGATTTCACCCAATGGTGCAGCAAACTAATGTTGTTTCTGAAAATGAAAACTGTGTCTGGATTTGTCAGCTGGAAATGTCCAGGGCTTTGGGAAAAGCATGCAATAAATGGAGGACACTGTTCACCAAGTTAACCCTTTTCATTCAAAAGCACCGAGATGTAGCTTTCTATGAATAATAAATGTGCTTGGTAATAACAAAGAACACTTTGGTGACTTTATGCTGAAGGACACATTGTAGAACATTTTTTATTTTAACTTTATGTATTCCTTGGCAGCTTCAGCTAATAAAATTAGATTTTTAAAAAAAGTGCCAGAAACTGTTCAAATAACTCTGGTAGGGCAAGCATATCATCTATAGTTTGAAAATTGACACATCAAAAGAATTTTAGTTGTCTTTTCTTTTCACTATCAGCTTGGATCTTGATCTATTTTTATTCAATAAGAACATTATTATACTATACTTGTGGTTGAAATTACTCTTATTTTAAGTACTGACCTGATTTCAAAATAATCACCTCATAGTTAATAGATTTCCATTTCCTTCTCTGCTTAAAAGGTTTTCCTACTTGTTTTTTATTTATTTTTCCTTGTTCACTGTACTATGTGGAGTGTGTGGTTATTTAATAGCATATATGCTCATTCACATGCTTATTAGAAAAGATTCCTTAACATCATTAATATAATAAGTTGCCTTATCTATGCACCAATAACCTTATTAGAAATGTTTTATTGATGATATCACAATGAAAATTGATCATCCAAAGTTCCCTATACTTTGTCAATATGGAGCAGTGTCACAATTGGTATTATGTGAGAATAGTTAATGTCCATAAATGGTCAACATTGCCAATAGAATTAAGACTTTACCTATTCAGGCAATTTGTATCATATTACTTTAATAAATACTTTCTCAACTTGCTAGGAGAACACTGAAACTCTCTTCTCTAAATAATATCTTCTAGGGATTTTGGACATAATTACCAACATAATAGATTTTTCTAGCTAGAGAATTGGAAAGGGAGAGATGCTTATAGACATCTTTAGAAAATGTCCTACGTTTTAGTCTCTTTCTAAAAAATAAAGATGGAATTATGCTGGAATGCCTGTGCATTCAGGAAGTAACACTATCATTAAATGGTTGAATTGTGCTTTGGAGATTATTGAGAAAGAAGTTCAGCATAATTATGCTTCTGACATTTAATTGAATGATTTGTTCTGAAAGCTTACAGGAATTAGCATGACTGGTTTTATACTGTTATCTTTACTGTGTTTAGTATTTAGCCATTCTTTTTTTTTAAGCTCCAAGATGAACTCAAACTCTGTACTTGCAGTGTTCACTCATTGGCAAATGCTCTACCAATGGAGCCATACCTCTAACCCTAGTATTTAGCCATCTTTAGCCAACTTTTCTAAAATGTTTATTTTAAGAATGGATTTAAAAATGATCAGAAGGACTCAGCTTGAACTCAGTCATCTTCAGTCTATACTTAGTGAACACCTCTGCTCACCTATGGGTTCCATACTACCTAGTATCCATACTTCTCTCATCTATGCTTTCTCTCCATGAATTCATGAAAGATTTATTTGGGAACATGTGACAATTTGTGCCCAACGTGGATGCCTTAGTGTTCTCCCCAGCTCTGCTTAATATGAGGGTCATGGGAGGGAATAGGCAGAAGATATTGAATATGTAGGAAAATGAATTTTAAGAATAATTTTGCAGGATTGATGATTGGGAGTTGTATTTCCAATTTTCACTTATGATTCTGAATGATATTCAGGGACATAGAATCTACTACAGGAAACAAAATCAGGCTCAAAAACATCAAAATATTGGTGTGAAAAGTCAGTATCTTTCACAATACCTTTTCTGTTTATATGCTGGCTGTAGCAGCTACTGAAAACCTCTGCCCTACTCCTGTGCGTAATTACATTGGGGAATCTCCTGAGGCATTCCCTCAGGGACCAAGTCATCTACTTTGCTTGTCCTTTGAAGACATTTTGCTTCAGTTCTTTCCTTTTCTGAAATCTAGGACTGTTCTTCATGTCCTGAGAGCCTCTTCATATGGACTTAGGCTTCCATTTTCTTGACAACAACCCTGATGTGAGACAGAGCTGAGCCTAATTCTTGTCCCCCTGGGCCATATTAACCAAAAATTAAAAAGCCTAAATTAATGAACTTGAATTACAAATATTATATGATTTTCATGATGCAGGAAAAATTGACTAGCACAAACACTACTTCAATAATTGAAGTACTTTAGTTTTTCTCCAGGGTTTATTTATTTTTTTAACTTATTATCTCACAGTTTTGAAGAGCTTTGGGAAATTTAATATTAAAAAAATCCTTATCTGAGATTTTGACATAATCTTATTAGGAATTCTGAAAAAAAATCTTTAAAAAATGTTCGATCTTTATTTGCTTATGTGTGCCAAAATGCATTAAAATTATATCAGGAATAAGTACAGAGAGCCAAGTTTCCAAGGGCTTATTGGTGTGTAGTAAGAGCCAAAACATAACTTTAAAAAATGAAACAGATTTATTTAATAATAGAATGAACAGAACAATAGGAGTCTCAACAAGAGATAAGTAAAGAACAAATGGCATTAAACTATAATTGGTATGCCAAAGGCAGGTTGGTGATGTTGGTAATTCATAAATATCAATCAATATAGAAGCCATTCTAATATAACATTGTCTTGGAGAGGAAAATCCCTTCTAAGACTCCTCTCTGTAAGCATAATTGTTTGCTTGCTGTACTTTCTCTGGCCACAAAATATTGACTACAAATGTGAGAAAAAAATTCTGGGTGCAAATTCTTATTGTTGTTTTTATTTTTGTTTATTTTTTGTTGGCCATGGGACTTGAACTCTGGGCCTGGGTGCTGTCCCTGAGCTCTTCAGTTCAAAGCTGGTGCTCTACCAATTTAGGCACAGTGCCACTTCCAGGTTTCTGGTGGTTAATTGGAGATAAAAGTCTCATGGACTATTCTGCCCAGGTTGGCTTTGAACCATGATCCTCAGATCTCAGCCTCCGGAGTAGCAAGGATTACAGGTGTGAGCCACTGGTACCTGGATTTGTTTTTCTTATTTTTTATAGTGTTCAAAATTGAACTCATGGCTACACAAATGTTCCACCACAGAGCTATAACTCCAGCTCTCTTTGTTTGCTTCATATCAGTTTTATTTGGATATAATTTAAATACTATTAATTTACCTTCTTAAAGTGTATAATTGTCTTTTAGAATAACACAGAGTCATGCAACCATCATCATAATAAACTTTAGAACATTTCACTATCCCATAGCAGAAACCCTGTCCACTTAGCAGTGCTATGTCCATGAGTATCTTTTCCCAAGGCTAGTACTTTATCACTTGAGTCAAAGCTCCACTTCTAGATTTTTTGACAATTTAGTGGAGATATGACTTTTGTGCTTGAGTTGGCTTCAATCCATGATTCTCATATCTCAGCTCTCTGAGTAGGGAGGGTTACAGTCATGAGCCACCAACACCTACCTTCATGAATTTTTTTAAAGTAAATGTTTTTACTTATTCTGAATAACCACCAATCTAGATTTAGCTTGAGAAGAATAGGAATAAATGTAAGTAGAACAAAGTAATATGCAACTTCTCATACTAAAAAAAAAGATATTTAGGATGGATATATCCTCCTGTAGGAGAGTTCCTTTTATTAGTATGTAGTAACCTTCTTTGTCTCTTCTTACCGTTTTTAATTTGAAGCCAATTTTATCTGATACTAGGATTGCAACACCAGCCTGCTTATGGGGGCCATTTGCTTGGTAGATTTTATTCCAGCCTTTCACTTTTAGAAGATGCTTACTTTGGCTAGATAGATGTGTCTCTTGGAGGCAGCAGAAAGATGGATCTTGATTTTTGATCCAACTTATGAGCCTATGTCGTTTAATTGGAGAATTAAGTCCATTAATGTTGAGAGTTAGGATTGAGAGATGATCATTTATTCCTTTCATTATAGCTATCTGTTAAAAGCTGTGTCTTCCCAATTCTTGATCTACTATTCTGGTTTTCTACTTAGGGTTCATTTCTCTGTCTATTGTGATCTTGATTATTTTCCTTGTATAGTACATCTTTGAGGATTTTCTGTAAAGCTGGTTTGGTGGAGATATATTGTTTCAGTTTTTCCTTACTGTGGAAGACTTTTATTTGACCTTCAGCTATGAATGAGAGTTTAGCTGGGTACAGTATTCTTGGTTGGTAGTTATTTTTATTTAGGGTTTGGTATACCTCATTCCAGGCTCTCCTTGCTTTCATGGTCCCTGCTGAGAAGTCTGGGGTAATTCTGATTGGTTTTCCTTTATATGTGATTATTTTCTTCTCCCTAACAGCTTTAAGGATTCTTTCCTTGGACTCTATTGATCCTGTTTTGATCACAATGTGTCTGATGTGGTTGGTTTGGGGTTCTAAACATTTCTTGTATCTGTATAGGCCTATCCTTCTGGATATTTGGGAAGTTCTCAGCTAGTATTCTGTTAAATAGGTTGCCTATTCCATTAACTTCTTTCTCTAGTTTTAGATTTTTTGTATAGTTTTAGTAACAAGGCTAGTGTCTTCAGAAATGATTCTGTAAACTTCCAATTTTGTGTTTAAGTTTTCCAGAGTCTAGGTAAGATGGCCTGCTCTCAATGTTGATAAGTATAAGTCTAGGCAGGAAGAGGGATAGGGATGACTTGGTTTTTCATATACTGGGGACAAAGTAGGCAAAAGGATGGCGATAGTCATGTTAAATAACATCAAGAATAGGAGAGGGGGATCTTGTAACCATAATCCCATTCCCTTGTATTTGCTGGAGCTCTGAGAAATGGCTATGTCTTGTGTTGTTCCATGAAATCATGGAATGTAACCACATGAAAGGAAGTTTCATAGCAAAATGAGGTAAGAGAGAGTGTTAGGTTTGATAAAAGGAGCAAGAGGGAGGGAGGCATGGGAATATCATGGAGGAGAAGTTGTTTAAAAGTGCACTGTGTATATGTATAGAAATATTCCAATGAATCTTCCCATACTAGAATGTAGGCTAGTTCAAAAATAAAATGCAGAGTGGTGGGTTGAAATATAGAATCTGTGGTGAATTCTAGCCCACCTGTTAAGGAACCTGATATAATGGACTCCTGGGAAAAGAGACTGATGGTAGATGAAAGAAGGACTCTGTGGTCTGTAGCTTGCTAGGGTATATGGGATAGAGAGCCAGTAAAGGACATATGAATCTGAAATGACTGCCATATACTATTTAAGCAGTGTGATATAGTCTATACATTAAAGAATTGTATTAAAATCTGTAAGGTTGAGTTTTTAACTAATGTATTTAATCTCTGTGTTATTTACCTTTTATCTATTCATCTATCTATTCATCTATCCATCCATCCATCCACCTACCTACCTATATGCCTATCATTATCAATTAATACCCCCCCCCCCCACAGTGCTGGTCCTGGGGCTTGAACTCAGAGCTTAGACCCTGTCCCTGTGCTTTTGTGCTCAAGGCTAGTACTCTACTACTTGAGCGACAGATCCATTAATGGCCCTTGACTTTTTTTTTTGGTGCTTAATAAGAGTCTCATGGACTTTCCTGCATGGGCTGGGTTTGACCCTGGATCCTTAGATCTCAGCCTCCTGAGTAGCTAGAATTATAGGCATGAATCATGGATGCTCCACTTATTTTACATATTTTTTGCTTGTGAGAAAACAAGAACTTGGGCTAGAATCCTTATAGATAAAATAAATGAATAATATTTTCTCTGTATTATCACAGTTAAGAGATTAAAAATGAGACATAATGGATATATGCACACATGTTATCAACATATACCATACTTATTCCAATACTAACTCTTAGTCATAATTTTGAAAATGTTTCCTTGCAACTAGCCAATGAAAGCATGTCTACTCTGTTATTTTTTTGTCATTTTATTTTCCTTGTCACTTACTAATTGTTGTTCCTAGTTTTTGTGGAGCCTAAAGAAACAGGTGGCAGGCAGTGCTGTTGTACTGTTATAAAGAGGAAATTTCAAATGAGACAGCTTTCTGTTGTGAGACTGATTCTTTATTTCATAATAGATTAAAACACTTTCAGTATGCTAATTAGGTGTTTTAAAAGACCGAATCTTTACCATGCACATTTTTAACCCATTTAGGGATAGTTTTTTTTTTTCATTTTATTTTGTTTTTCTTAGATATCTGTTGACTTTTTGTTGACTAATCATATTTTTTAATGAAGAGTATATTGACTTATATAAATAGTGTGTATAGTTTTTTTTTTTTTTTTTTTTGCCAAGAGTCTACATTACCTATATCTAAAGAACCCCATAGACTCTACCTCCAAGTTACCTGAGCTGATCCAAAACTTTGGCAAAGTAAAAGGATATAAAATAAATCCTCAAAAAAATCAATGGCTTTTCTATATGCCAACAACCCAAAGAGTGAAGCTGAAATCAGGAAAGCAACTCCTTTTGCCTCAAAAACATAAAATACTTTGGAGTAACCTTAGCCAAACAAATGAAAGACCTCTATGATGAGAACTTTAAAAGCTTGAAAAAGGAAATTAAGGCAGAACTAAGGAAATGGAAAAACCTCCCATGCTCCTCAATTGGGAGAATTGACATTGTGAAAATGGCAATATTGCCAAAGGCTATCTACAGATTCAATGCAATACCCATTAATATCCCAATATTGTTCTTTAATGAAATAGAGGAAGCAATCTAGAAATCCATATGAAACAATAAAAGACCCCAATAGAAAAAACAATCCTAAGTAGAAAGAACAGTCCTGGAGGAATTTCAATACCAAAATTCAAGCTGTATTGCAAAGCTATAGTAATAAAAACACCTTGGTATTGGTACCAGAACAGGCCTGAGGACCAATGGAACAGAACTGAAGACCCAGAAATGAACCCATAGACCTATGGTGACTTAGTCTTTGATAAAAAAGCTAAATAAATAGGATGGAAGAAAGACAGCCTCTTCAACAAATGTTGCTGGCAAAACTGGTTCAACACCCATAACAAACTAAAACTAGACCCTTATATATCACCTTGCACCAAAATCATTTCCAAATGGATCAAAGACCTCGAAGTAAAATTGGATACCTTGAAAACACTACAAGAAAGAATAGGAGAAACACTTGGGCTCCTTGGCACAAAACTTCCTTAATAAAAGCCCAGAAATGCAACAAATCAAAGAAAGGTTGGACAAATAGGACTGCATCAAACTGCAGAGTTTCTGCATGGCAATGGACATAGATTGCAAGATAAATAGAAAGCCCACAGTTTGGGAGATCTTTACCAGCCATACAACAGACCAAGACCTCATATCCAAAATATACATAGAACTCAAAAAATTAAATTCCTCCAAAACAAATCCTCAAAGAACCAATGGCCCCCTCAACAAATGGGCTAAAGACATGAAAAGAAACTTCCCTGAAGAGGAAATGAGAATGGCCAAGAGACACATGAAGAAGTGCTCTACATCACTGGCTATAAAAGAAATGCAAATCAAAACAACATAGAGATTCCACCTCACCCCAATAAGAATGTCCATTATCAGGAAAACTAATAATAACAAATGCTGGAGGGGATGTGGCCAAAAGGGAACCCTACTACATTCCCTATTACATTGGGAATGTAAACTCTGAAAAGTGGTATGGAGGTTCCTCAGAAGGCTAAACATAGAGCTCCCCTATGACCCAGCAGCCCCACTTTTGGGCATTTACCAAAAGATTACAAGCAAGACCACACTAAAGCCACCAGCACAACTATATTCATCTCAGCACAATTTGTCACTGCTAAAATATGGAACCAACCCAGATGCCCCTCAGTAGATGGGTGAGTAGGTCAAGAAAATGTGGTACATATAAACAATGGAATTCTATGCCTCTATCAGAAAGAATGACACTGCCTCATTCATAAGGAAATGGAAGGACTTGGAAAAGTGAACCAGACCCAAAGAAATATGGACTCTATGGTTTCCCTCATAGGGAATAATTAGTACATGTCCAGGATAGTCCTAGCAGAATATCACAATAGCTCAGTAGCTATGCCCATATGAACACGTAAGATGATGCTAAGCGAAATGAACTCCAAGTTATGGAAGCAAGTGGTATATCACTGTTGTAGTTATTTTCAACATGCCACGTGAAACTGTACTCTTCTTTTATTTTTATTTAATCTCATATTCCCTTCCCATGGTTTTACCCCTACTATCACTGTAACTGATCTTAGTACCCTGGATACTGTATATACATGTATTGGAACTAGGGAAGGGAAAGGGAATATCAAAATCGAGAGACAAAAGATAAAAAGACTATTGCAACAGCAATACTTACAATACCATTTGCTGTAAACCAACTGTATGACTCATGTGGTGGGTGGGGAGGGAAATGGGGAGGTGAAAGGTGGGGGGTGGAGAAATGAGGGAGAAGGTAACAAGTTGGATAAGAAATGTACTTGCCTTACATATGAAATGGTAACCTCTCTGTACTTCACTTTGACAATAAATAAAAAATAAAATATACAACAATAATGCCTACAGTTAAAAAAAAGTCTACGTTACGGGGCTAGGAATATGGCTTAGTGGTACAGTGCTCGCCTTGCATGCATGAAGCTCTGGGTTCGATTCCTCAGCACCACATAAACAGAAAAAGCTGGAAGTGGTGCTGTGGCTTAAGTAGTAGAGTGCTAGCTTTGAGCAAAAAGGAAGCCAGGGACAGTGTTCAGGCCCTGAGTCCAAGCCCCAGGACTGGCAAAAAATAAAATAAAGCAAAAAAAAAATCTATGTTAAATAGAGCAAGTAGAATACATGTAGTTGTTTTTTCCATCTTGTAAAGTAGGCTAATTTGGAACTGTCACTATTTTAAAGTAAAGGCAATTGTACTGAGGGTGGTATTTTGGTCACCGTATTAGATTGTTAGGGCTACTATAACAGAGTACTAGAAACAGAGTAGCTTAAACAACAAAAATGTTTCCCCTCCTCCCAATATTTCTGGAGAATGGAAATCCAAGTTGAATGTGTTGGTTGATTTCTTCTGAGCCCTCTCTATGCTTATCCTTTTGTATTGGCATGGACTTTCTTCTTAGTGTATCTGTGTCCTAATCTTTTTAGAAAGGTACCAACCATATGGAGTCATATGACTCCCTTTAACCTAATTACCTCACTAAAGACCTCATGTCTAAATACAGTCTGAAGAACTGAGGGTTGGGATAAACTTGAGAGAGGACACAAGTTAACCTGTAACAATGCTCTTTCCTCACTTTTATCAAGTGGAGGAAGTCACGGTTCTTTGAACCTTCCAGATCCATTGATGTATATTGCAGTTCAGGGTTATGTTGCCTTTGTCCTCACAGGAAACATTTCAGTAGCCCTTCTTGAACACATCTTTCACTGTTTTTAATGGAAAATGTGTATATTTTTTAGGTGGAGTTTCAGGAGTTCTCCTGAAGTGTATCTGTTCCAAAGAGAGAATGACAAGCACTCCTCTTTTACAGCTGTGTTGTATATTTAAGCTAAACTCTTTGGTTGTAAGTCAGTGTAAAACCATATCTCTTGCATTTTTCCACCTTCCAAAAACTTGAAAAAATATTTGCACATTGTACCTAGAAGGGAAAACTCCTTTCTTTTCTTTTTGATTACTTATTTATTGTCCAAGTGATGTACAAAGGGTTTACAGTTTCATATGTTAGGCCTTGGGTACATTTCTTGTACTGTTTGTTACCTCCTCCCTCATTCCCCCCTCCTCTGCCCCTTTTCTCTCTCCCCCCATGAGTTGTTCAGTTGGTTTACACCAAATGGTTTTGCAAGTATTGCTTCTGTAGTCGTTTGTCTTTTTATCCTTTGTCTCTCAGTTTTGATATTCCCTTTCACTTCCCTCGTTCTAATACCAGTATATACAGTATCCAGGGTACTCACATGAGATTCAGTGATAGCGCGGGGACAACCACAGGAAGGGGGGGATAGAAGAGGATCATCAACAAAAGAAGCTACGGTTTCACATGGCATATTGAAATTAATTACAAAAGTGTTATAACAGTCATTTCCATAACATGGAGTTCATTTCACTTAGCAATATCTTATGCATTCATAAGGGCATAGGTACTGGGCACTTGTGATCCTCTGCTGTGACTAGCCTAAACCTGTGCTAATTATTCCCTATGAGGGAGACCAAAGAGTCCATGTTTCTTTGGGTCTGGCTCACTTCACTTAGTATAATTTTTTCCAAGTTCTCCCATTTCCTTATGAATGGGGCAATGTCATTCATTCTGATAGAGGCATAAAATTCCATTGTGTATATGTACCACATTTTCCTGATCCATTTGTGTACTGAGGGGCATCTGGGTGGGTTCCATATTTTAGCAATGACAAATTGTGCTGCGATGAACATTGTTGTGCTGGTGGCTTTAGTGTGTTCTTGTTTGTAGTCTTTTGGGTAGATGCCCCAAAGTGGGGTTGCTGGGTCATAGGGGAGCTCTATGTTTAGCCTTCTGAGGAATCTCCATACCACTTTCCAGAGTGGCTGAACCAGCTTACATTCCCACTAACAATGAAGTAGGGTTTCCTTTTGGCCACATCCCAGAGGGAAAAACTCTTTTCTTCACAGTGCCATATTTATAATTCTTTGTCTATCTTTACTGTTCCTTCACAGGGATTTTTGAAAAGAGACAATTATGTATGCTTTTGCTGGTACGCCAAATCAGAAGTTACACACAAAAACCTTAAACTACTATAATTATATTTCTATATATGGTTCATGGTTCATGTTTATAAGGAATATCATATGTTTTTCTTGTTTTTTTTTTTTTTTTTTGCCAGTCCTGGGCTTGAACTCAGGGACTGAGCACTGTCCCTGGCTTCATTTTTGCTCAAGGCTAGCACTCTACCACTTGAGCCACAGCGCCACTTCTGGCCATTTTCTATATATGTGGTGCTGGGGAATCGAACCCAGGGCTTCATGTATATGAGGCAAGCACTCTTGCCACTAGGCCATATTCCCAGCCCTATATGTTTTTCTTAATCCTCAGAAAAATCTTAACTTGATTTGATCTCTGCTTTCTGAATTAGGAGCCTTTCATTTACATATTAATGATGCTATTGCTGTTTGTATCATGGGGCTTTTAGGATAAAAAGAGGCCAGGAACACAATTTGGCTGTACAATACCTTGAATGTAGGAGACTGAAAATGCAATGTTAATTTCTTTGCATTTTTACATTCCTGCTATCCTTGCTTACATCATAGTTATGCTGTTAGAGTGAACTGTAGTGTTTAGCTTCCTATATTATTAGCTTATATTTTCAGTTTGTAAGATCTTCTCCTAAGGATTCACTTTCTTAAAAATATACCTGATAGGCTGGGAATGTGGCTTACAGGTAGAGTGCTTACCTAGCATGCATGAAGTCCTGGATTTGATTCCTCAATACCACATAAACAGAAAAAGCCAGAAGTGGTGCTGTGGCTCAAGTGGTAGAGTGCTAGCCTTGAGCAAACAGAAGTCAGGGACAGTGCTCAAGCCATGAGTTCAAGCCCCAGGACTGGCTATATATACATACATACACATATACATATACATATACATACACACACAAACACACACACATACACATATATACATATATATCTGATAATGTTTAATAGAATAATAGGGTCAAAAGATTCCCTGTGCATATATATCCTTTTTAGTTAATTTATTATTTGTGGCCATTGAATACATTTTTTCATAGGCTAATGAGATTAATTCAGATTGCTTTAATGTGTAAGGATTTTGCAGGATGAAGAATTGCTGACTCATTGTTACTGCAATACAACCTTCCAATGCTCTTGGACCACTTGTGTTTCATTAGCCTGTTTTGCTTCATCGCTATTCGCCTTTCGAATGTGTCCTTTAAGCTCAGCTTACACATCTGAATATACTGTGTGGGTTTGGTGCATCAGATCTTTTTATGTGCCCAAGCCACTGGTCTGTTGAGATAAGTGACTAGTGTTTCCAGACCAATTCGTAATGCTAGGTGAGAGAGATCTATGTTCAGGGTCATTGAATTTCACTAGAATGGAGAATTAGATGAAAGCTCAGAGCACATTATCTGTTACACTTTAAAACCCTGAGAATTTCAAGGGAAACATAATCTGTATGTTTACAACTTTCCTTATCAAAATGTTATGCTGTTGTGCTCCGAGGTAACCAGGAAATCAGTTAAACCTTTTAAAGGATCCTCATTTGATTGTGCAACAGAAAATAATATTTTGGCAAGTTAAAAAGATTTAAGACACAGGTTTAATGACTAGTGCTGTAGATATATAGATAAGAAATAAGAGCAAGAGAGTAAGTGTTATTATTGTTTTGACTAAAAATCTGTAAAGGCAAAGGGAAGATTGTAGAAAAGTAATTTTCTATTATTAAAAATGAATTGAATTCCTTAATTTGTAGGGATGTGGCTTTCACTAAAGAAGTAAGTTTTTATTTATAAGTGGAAAGAGTGTTAAAAATGTCTCCCAACTTCTTAGTGAAGTCAACAAGAATCTGTATATTTTATATTTAAAACTGAATTTTAATGGCAATTTCCTTTCTTCTTTTGTGATGTGAAGTAAGAATGAATTATAAATGAAAGCTACGAGTTGTTAAGATTGCATCCAAAAGAATTCCTTATACCTGTTGCATCTTACTGCTACCATAAGTAAAGAAAAACAGATGAAACTCATACAAAATTATGTGAATTGAATTATGGCATATACACATATAAATGTTTTCAGTTGCAAAGTTTGTAATAGTGTTTATAGTGATTTATCAAATAGCTTTGGTAAAACCTTTGCATTTTATTGTAAACCTCTAGAATAACTGTCCCTTCATATGTCGGTATTTATAATTGACAAAAGAGAGTTTTGTGTAGCCTTTTCACTTGCTGTATCTTACAAAATACAGCCTCAGTGTATCACAAGCAGTAGTATTATTTCACAGAATTCAGGTCTTCATTTTCATTTCTTGTATTTGGCACAAATCTTACAGATTTCTAATATGACAGAGTTAAATACAGAAGAAATACATCTGACTTTCTTCTTGCATTTTGGTCTTTCAGTTATAAACAGATAGGAATTTTGACTCTACTTTGTGACCTTGGACCTTAAGCAGTCTCTTTGAGACTATATTCTCATGTTACTGGGAAGAAGAACTACATAAGAACTCTGTCAGTTAAATATGACAAATAGATTAAATATAATTCCAGGGGCTGGGAATATGGCCTAGTGGTAAAGTGCTCGCCCTGGGTTCCATGCCTCAGCATCACATATATAGAAAAAGCCAGAAGTGGCACTGTGTCTCAAGTGGTAGAGTGCTAGCCTTGAGCAAAAGAAGCTCACGGACAGTGCTCAGGCCCCGAGTTCAAGCCCCAGAACTGGCAAACAACAAAACAAAACAAATAAATATAATTCCGGAGTACATAATTTATAATATTTCATTTCATCTGGATGGGGTTCAAAAGTGTGTGATTGTTGATACAACTGATAACAATAAGTTCCCCATTCAGAATACCTCATTCAGAATACCTATAAGAATATTGTTCTAGGGGCTGGGGATATGGCCTAGTGGCAAGAGTGCTTGCCTCGTATACATGAGGCCCTGGGTTCAATTCCCCAGCACCACATATACAGAAAACGGCCAGAAGTGGCGCTGTGGCTCAAGTGGCAGAGTGCTAGCCTTGAGCAAAAAGAAGCCAGGGACAGTGCTCAGGCCCTGAGTCCAAGCCCCAGGACTGGCCAAAAAAAAAAAAAAAAAAAAAAGAATATTGTTCTATTATTAGATGTACTGTGTTACTTGGAAGTCACACCTTACTTTGTGGTCAGTGTTTCAGAACTTTTAAAAAGTTAATTACTGATTGTTTTCACTTAGGCTTTAAAAGGTAGATTATTTTGTTATGGAATGAAATGGAAGACTGTCAGTATGATGAATAGATTCAAATGTAGACTGAAAGGCAATACCATGTTAAGGGTATCCTTTCTGCTCTTCTGGCTCATCATAAAAAGAAATGAGCAAAGTGTTCACTGTCAATGTGGTGTGAGTTCTGAGAAGTTAAGGGCCTTTTCTCTCCTCTTAACCAAAGGACAATTTAACAGGAAGTGTTAAAAATGAGAAATTTTCTTTTTATAAAAGTAAAGAAAAAGAAAAATCAAGTAAAAATTGCTGCCAAGGGAGAAAGAGAATTGGAGAACTGTGACAAATCCCTCTGGGGTCCAGATTGTTGGCACAATGCGAGAGGTTAAAATGAGGAACAATGAGAAATCAGTCATGAGCCTGAAGGCAATCATTTGGCTTAGTAACAAAAGAACCCCTATTTTAGAAAGGGAGGAGAGAGCCCAGGGAGCTGGTGCAGAGAAGTTCCTTTATATAAGAACAAAAATGTCAAAGAGAATTAAAAGACAGTTTACTAGAACCTGAGTGGCATCTAAGAAAAACTTAAATGTTCTAGAAATGTTTCCTTTTCCAGATAGATGAAACAATGTTGTAAAAAGTATTTTTAAGGATGTATTTGATCATATGTTAATTTCCTTCTTTACTTCACAATTATAAGTGCAAATTATAAGTCAAAGCAGATGATGAAGGCAAAATGTTATGTTTTAGGTATGCAGAAGGATTGTTATTCTTCCTTAGTTGTATTAATAATACTGGAGCAATGTGTATATTATTATTTTTCTATTTTCTGTTCTATGTGAAAGTAAATAAATTAAATACATACATGATCGTATGATCACAACAAAAGGAACTGTTGTTTGATAAACTGCACTACTAGTTAACTTGAAGTGTTCATCTGTTTGTTAAAAATTAAGATTCTATGTGTAGAAGGAGTTTCAGAGAATTTAGAATAATGGGATCTAGGAATGTGACTTAGTGATAGAATGCTTGCCTTCTATGCCTGGGTTCAATTTCTTGGTACCACATAAGCAAAACATAAATAAAAGAAGTAATATTAAAATAAAAAAACATTACATTAAAATTAATTAAAATAATGTAAGGAAGTATGGATTAAAGAATGTTGGGGAATCTTTTTAAGTTGCTACCTAAAGTATTTCATGATTGTGTTCCTACAAAATGCTCATATGGATTGCCTGTTGTAGGGAGTAGAGCTGACTTTATCTTTTTTTTTGGCCAGTTCTGGGGCTTGAACTCAGGGCCTACGGACTGTACCTGGCATCTTTTTGCTCAAGGCTAGCACTCTACCACTTGAGCCACAGCTCCACTTCTGGCTTTTTCTATATATGTGGTGCTGAGGAATTGAACCAAGGGCTTTATGTATGCAAGGCAAGCAGTTTCCCACTAGGCCATATTCCCAGCCCTGACTCAATTTTGATTAGGGAAACATGGTAACAATTGTTAAAATGAAGTTAAATATTATGTCAATCTGACTGCAAAATTCTGCTTCTGTAAACGACTTGCTTAACTCGTTTGTTGCTTGCTCTACCCCTGCATCAACCCCCTACATCTGTGCTACACTTTTACCTTTATAAACCCCAACTCGAGGACTGTTAGGGTGGTAGTTTCAGCTCACGAGTCTGTGCTGCGTCCCTGGCAGGTCGGATCGCTTTTTGCTTCCGCAATAAATCTATCTTTTTGCTTGAGACTGTCTCTGAGTGGTGGACTCTTGGAGGGATGTGGAATTCCCTCCCTTGAACCGTGTAACATGCCCATTAGAGTTAGAAATCAGCATCATTCAGCTACATTCAATTTAAAGAAAAATGCTAGGTAAATTTCCACTGTATTAACCTTTAAATGAAATAGTGAGGAATGTGTGGGTAGAGAAAAGATTTAAGTATCACATTAGAAAACTCTAGGAAAAGTCCATGCTGAAAATTTCAGATTTCAAAGCTATTATTTTTGATATTCAAGATGGAATCTTCATTTTTGTTTTGTACCAGAGTTATGCCACCAGCTTTATGGAGTATTTTTTCCTTTTAATGAGTTAGAAGGAATCTAAAAGCAAAGGAAATAAAAAGAGAGATCCTATTTAGTGATCGCTACCAGTAGGCATCTATCTGGAAGTTATTTTTTTTTTGTCAGTCATGGGGTTTGAACTCAGGGACTGGGTAGTGTCCTTGAGCTTTTCTCTCAAGGCTAATGCTCTGCCATTTTGAGCCACAGCTTCAGTTCTGATTTTCTAATGATTAACTGGGGATCAGAGTCTCATAGCCTCTCTTGTCTGGCCCGGCTTTGAACCATGATCCTCAGACTTCAGTCTCCAGAGTAGCTAGGATTAGTGGCATGAGTCACTGGCACCCAGCAACTTTATTTCTATATTTATATAGTTTCTATATTTTAACTTTATGTTTTGTTATGTTACTTAATTTCTTTTAGATTAATAAGAAACTATTTTCAGAAATGAGCTTGAAAAATCTGTCCTTTTAAATTTGGGACTAATTCCATACCCTTAAGAAAAAACATTCTCCATATTTTTTTCAGTGATTTTGATGTCTTTGATGTACATTTCATAAGCACAGGACAAATAAGTCCAATTAAAGACTTAATTGCAATGTATGTATTTTCAGTTTTCCTCTTATTGTGGATAACATTTTGTTCTAATAAAAGGTAAGCCTTCATTTCAAGGGCTGTCTCTGAGTAATACAGACACTTGGATTCCTCTGTGTTATGTTGAAACTCATTTTGTGTCTGAGTGACTAAAGGGAGCATGGATGTTTTCATATTCCTCAATGGATGTCAGTTGTAATCAAGTTCAAGTAGCAAACAAAGCTCAATGTGAATGAACAGAGGGCGTTATCTATCAGTGGCATCTTCATATTTGAGCTATTGTGCCATTCACAATAAAGGCAACAGACAGACTGTTGTAAATGAACACTGAGTCTCAGTTCAGTTCCTTCAAATTGTAGTTGATGTGTTATTAACTTAGGAGTGACCTGGAAGGGAGCCAGTTTTCTCTGCTCTGTATCTAAAAATGTATCACTGTGCTGCTGAAATACTGTGAAACCAATGAATACAGTCATTTATTATGGAAAGATATAGTCTAAAGGGCTGAAATTTTCCATCTACAAATTAGATTGGAATGATTCAGGACTTGCTTGCCAAAGCTTCCTTCACTGAAGGAGTACTTTTTTCCCTCTATCTTTTTAAACAAATAATATTCTGCTTGCTTGTGCTGGATATATCCTTATTGGCATTAATAAGAAATAAAGAGGCAACATAAACTTTATACTATGTTTTTCTAGTAGCCACTTCTAGCTATGAGAAAATGCACTGGGACCTATGTGTGCATCTGAGCATAACTTTACATAATCTTAAAGATCAAATACATATGCATAGGCTCAGGCTTCTACTGTCTCTAGCCTCAAAGCTTTATACGTTAACCAGATCTTTTCTATTGGCTGGAATTACCTGGGTCCCTTCCCTGATAACTAAGTTATGTTCAAGAATTGTGGAGTAATGTCAGGTAGAATGTGTTTGGTAGTATCTCCAACTGGAACAGGCATTGATAAATATGTCTACTATAGTCTCTGTGGTATGCCTAAATAGCTTTAACAGTTTTTTTCTTAAAAAAATCAAATCAAGGAAAAAAGTACATTTTAAAATCCATCTTAATATTAATCTATGTGTTAGCTCTTGAACTAATACTTCCTCTCATTACATGTTATACATTCTAATATTTCCTTTTTTATTTCTTTATAGACTGATTCATTCTGTTAATAAAAATCATGCTGGTCTTGTACTAGATTGATTTCATGATTACTAATGAGTTGCAATAGCTTCAACAGCTTTGGTGTATATTTTCTTTATATTGTTTTTCTTTGTCTCAGTTATTATAAGAGCTTCCTTATTGCATTTATACTTTTCTTTGTAGCAGATATAACAATTCCAGTTTCCTCCTTTGTTAAACTGTGAAACACATAAAAGCAGAGACTGGGTCTACCTGTTTACTGCTCTGCTTCTAGCACCTAACAGAGTTCCTGGCACATAGTAGATGCTCAATTGAGTAAATATTGATGAATGAGTAAATGAAGACCCAAACAGATGGCACCCTTAATGGACTCACCTGGTTCTTTACAGGGAGGAGATTCAGATATATATAAAACTGGCTAATTCAGGAAAACCTTGTTGATGGGGAAAACATATGGAAAGCCCCAGCAGGTGGCTTAGGAGCAAAAAGAATAGGCCAGAGAGCTAGGTTTCCATTTACTCATTGACAACTTACTGAAATTCTTCCACCAGGGAAAATTAATAGTGTAAGAATGTGAGTCAGAACTGAGGGAAGGGCTCTTGATTTTTCACCTGAAATTTATTCCCCTAAACTATAACTTTTTAGTTGGATTATCAAAATTTTTATTTATTTTTTCATTTATATCTCATAGTGAAAGGCAGAGAAAAATAACATAGTTTCTTGATAAAAGAATCTCATTCTATCTGTTTTCCAATGAAAGAGAAACATCTGGGGAGTTGCATAGTACTCAGCTGTATTCCTTTTCTTCTTGCAATGGTAATTCTGTTCATTCACTGAGTCCTATTCCATCAAGATTCAATTAATCTCCAGCTGCAACTTATGGCTTCTACTCTCTCTAGCATTTGTTTCAAAGACTATGTCTTCTATGTGGCCATTTTAATAATATCAAATACTTTACTTTCCCATTTGTATAGTTTTGGAATCTGTAGTAAAATTTAAAAAATTACAGTGTTTTTGTCGTAGAGCTACTAAGTGAGCTGTGGATACTAAGATGCATTTATATAAAAACAATTAATAAATTGATAATATTTTTAGTATCTTCCTGGCATTCAAACCAAGGCTGAGAGAATACCTTAATACTCAGGTATTCCAAATACTAATTTATAAAATGGAAATACTCCATTTCTTGAAATTAATATTAATAATATGGAGTTAAAAATTGTCAAAGTGGAATTCAATTCTTTTTTTTTTTTTTTTTTGGTCAGTCACGAGGTCTGAACTCTGGGCCTGGGAGCTGTCCCTGAGCACTTCAGTTCAAGGCTAGCTCTCTACCACTTGAGCCACATTGCCACTTCTGGGTTTCTGCTGGTTTATTGTAGATAAGAGTTTCACGGACTTTCCTGCCTGGGCTGGCTTTGAACTGTGAATCTCAGATCTCAGACTCTTGAGTAGCTAGGATTACGGGCTTGAGCTACTGGTGCCTGGCTTCAATTCTTTATATGTAGGATATGATATGGACATTTATCATCCACACATATTTACAGTTTTTAGGGGATAGAAAATTTATATCTTAGGCTAGTGTCTCTTTTTGCTAGTATATATAAATTATACAAGAGGATTATTTCATACATGTATATACTGTGCATTCATCTGCTTAACCCATTATACTGCTCTTTCCATCTGTCTTCTCCCCCACTTTCAACAGCTTTCGATGGGTTATTTTTGTGACATCTCTATACATAGTCATAATATATTCATGCCTCATCATCAATTCTCTTTCCCCCTTCTTCCCCTCTTCTGTCTCCCTTGGTTACAGTCATGTTTGTATAAGTGTATGCATGTATATAAATATGTTTATTTGTACATATATACATTTAAGCCTTGACTCCTCTGTAGACTGAGGTACAGTAATGAGAGGGTTCAGTAACCAGAGAAAGAAATTTCCTTCTGCCTTATAAAACCATTTCTAGCTTTAATTGAACAGATTCAGGAACATATCTTATCAGATATGAATTTTGCATGTAGTACTTGAATTAGTGCAGCTCATAACTTTGGGAGAACAGTCTTTATCTCTTGAGTTCAATTCCCCTTGGTCTGTAAAGAATATAGCTGTATAAATTTTGTGATAAATTCAGAGTAGAATTTTTTTTTTTTTGTGGTGCTGGACCTCATGTCTCAAGGCTCCATCTTTACAAAGATATGAAGCCATTTTCTCAGAGATCCTACTATGTTTGCTGGCACTCTGGGAGAAGAATTCTAGTTTTTAACCAATGAATAACCCACACAACTCTGTCAACCAATTCTAAGGCCCATGTCATTCAGGGCATGCTTTAAGTAAGAAAGTAATGAAAAAAATATGAAAAAAGACACTATTCTATTTTTCACATATATCTTTTATAACCTATAAATATTTTGTTTTTGAAGATCTACTTACCTTATACACATTTGTTTTCCTTAGTGATTATATATATATATACATTTTTGTGATTTATTTACTTATTATGCAACACCCATTAGTAAAAGAAGTCATATAAAGTCGACTCCACTGGGCGTTGGTGGCTTGTGCCTGTAATTCTAGTTACTCAGGAGGCTGAGATCTGAGGATCACATGCCAAAGCCAGACCAGGCAAGGAAAGTCAAAATGAACCATCGGAAAGCTGGAAGTGGTGCTGTGGCTAAAAGTGGTAGAGTGGTAGTCTTGAGTGAAAAGGCTCAGGGACAGTGCCTAGGCCTGGAGTTCAAGATGGTGTCACTCATGACTGACAAAAAAAATTAAAAAGTTTAATCCCTAGAAAATATCTCTTAAAATAGGGGTGTGGGGGGTTGTAGGTCAGTGGCAGAGCGCTTGAATTGCAAAATATCTATTAGAGATGTGTATTAAACAAGTTTATAGAGAAAGTAGTTTGCTGTCTGAGCTGTATGTGGGGTAATGAGTATTGACATAAAACAAGGTTGGTCATGGTGATAACAGCTCCTATTCTTCTGTCTGCTTGAAAAATCACCTAATGAAAACACGTTTATTTGAAATGCTTAAACTTCTGTCCCTTGCACCCATACTCACAGGGGGAAAAAAAAACAACCTATGACAATGAGGTGGATATTTTACACTCTTGGCACACTGCCAATTTATCTCACACAGTATAAACATAGAGTCCTCATGCCCTAAGTTGTCAAACCTTCCAATCACTCAGTGGCACGAAAGTGCATGCATTTATTTCCAAGATTGTTTAGTCCATGTTTCTATTCATTTCCTCATCATTAACTCTCAATTGCAGTAGCATGTGGAACCACAAGCTGAGAATCAGGTGAGACTTCCTCAGAAAATAGATGGAGAAATTTCCAATCGTGTCTGTTCTATTAAAAGCAAAGGAACACCTAATTACCTATTTTCTTTTAGGAAATAGTCATTGACAAGGTTACAACTCTGTTATCCAGCCTGACTACAGATTATTTCCAGAACAAAGGTAGTTTTAATTTTTTTTTAATTTTTTAATTTTTTTTTTTTTTTTTGGCCAGTCCTGGGGCTTGGACTCAGGGCCTGAGCACTGTCCCTGGCTTCTTTTTGCTCAAGGCTAGCACTCTGCCACTTGAGCCACAGCGCCCCTTCTGGCCATTTTCTGTATATGTGGTGCTGGGGAATCGAACCCAGGGCCTCATGTATATGAGGCAGGCACTCTTGCCACTAGGCCATACCCCCAGCCCCACAAAGGTAGTTTTATTGTTGACTACTTTCACAAGAACTGGTCTACACTTCTCTTCATACTAAATGTATAGACCTATACCTAATTAATTATTCTTTCATGGAATTCTCCTCCCAGACATTTAAAAATGCATTGATTATTTTTTTGTCACAAAAATATGCATTTGAAAATGCACAAAAAGCATTTCATGTATAAAGGATTAAACTTTAAACTTTTCCTGTTTTATAACAGGGCTTCTTCTACACTTAGCACTATTAGAAAATTAGTTTTCTGTGGACTTCTTCACATACAAAAAAACACTTAAAATGTATGGTGGTACATCTGTAGTTTGAGGCTAGCCTGAGCAAAGTTAAGTAGACTCTATCCTATAAACAAAATACAGACAAAAAACGGGTGTGGCTCAAGTGGTATACTACTTGCCTAGCAC
Source organism: Perognathus longimembris pacificus (assembly GCF_023159225.1). Classification (NCBI taxonomy): domain Eukaryota; kingdom Metazoa; phylum Chordata; class Mammalia; order Rodentia; family Heteromyidae; genus Perognathus; species Perognathus longimembris. The sequence continues at coordinate 42,456,199 of NC_063164.1, read as the reverse complement.
ACAATTCTGGATGCAGTTCTTAGTACTACAAAAAGTCATCGAAATAGTTGTCTTTTTTTACCCTGTGTCTCTCAAATTTGGTATTCCCTTTCAATTTCCTACTTCCAATACCAGTATACACGGTTTCCAATATACTCAGATAAGATTACAGAGATAGTGTAGGTACAACCACAGGAAGGTGATACAAGAACATCATCAATAATAGAAGCTACAGATACACATAGGACGTTGAAAGTAGTTACAACTGTTTCCATAACATGGAGTTCGTTTCACTTAGCATCATCTTATGTTTTCATAAGGGTATAGCTATTGGGCCTTGTGATGCTCTGCTATGACTTGCCTAAACCTGTACTAATTATTCCCAATAAGGCAATACTTGCAAAACTGTTTGGTGTAAGTGAGCTGAACACCTGGGGGGGGGGGGAAGGGAAAGGGGGAGGAGGGAGGGGGGTATAAGGGACAAGGTAACAAACTGTACAAGAAATGTATCCAGTGCCTAACGTATGAAACTGTAACCTTTCTGTACATCAGTTTGATAATAAAAATTTGAAAAAAAAATAATATTCCCTTTAAAAAAAAGTCATCGAAATAGGAATTAAAGGTAGAAAATTTTATGTATTCCTTTACCTGTTGATATTTTCACTTCATACTTTGTCTGTCATGAAATGACTTCCTCATCTGTCCCCTACCAGGTAGTGACTTTTTTGTATATCTGTCCAGCCGGGTGAAGTTTCCTTTCTTGGACTCAGAGCCTGAGCACTGTCCCTGTTCTTTTTGCTCAAGGCTAGCACTCTGCCACTTGAACCACAGCGCCACCTCTGGCTGTTTTCTATATATGTGGTGCTGGGGAATCGAACCCAGGGCTTCGTGTATATGAGGCAAGCACTCTTGCCACTAGGCCATATTCCCGAAGTTTCCTTTCTTTAGACATCTTATACTTTACTGAATTTAACAATGGCCTTTGAATATTGCATATTTTCTCTCTTTTTTTTTACCATATGATATTGTAATGGCTTTTTTGCATTCTTCCATATTAAGTTATAAACTACCAATACACAGACCTCATTTAAAATATTTTTTACATAAAAAGCTATTAAGATAATGGGAGAGATTTCAGATATGTAAATGCTAAAAAAATAAAATAAGAGAAAAAGGAAAATGGGAATGCAGAGAAAAATATTGAGTGGAAAACTATCGTCTCCTCAAATAATTGCTAAATCCAACTCAATTTTCTGGAAAAAGTAAATCATGTTGAAATAATCTCTAATAAGAACATTTGTGCTACCTTACCACATCCCACTGGAGAAGTGCATGTAATAGTTTACATTCAACATAAAACCTGAATTCTTTCAAAAGATGATTTTCTTATTTGCATGAAGATATGATTTACTTTAATACTTTGTGATAGAATAGAAAAATGATTCAGGTTCACAACATGAAAAATATACTAGGAAAGAAAAAAAGATTTTACAGATAAGCTGAAATTGGACACAAAGCAAAGCCATATAAGAAACTATTGTTCTGTAAAAAGTATTGTGCTCCCTGGATTGAGGCAGCACACTTGATGAGTTCCACTGACATCATAAACAACAAAGCCCAAGTTCATATCACTCATGTGAACTTGTAATTGAATTTTTCAAGATGTGATTTAATGTGGTAAATGGAACCAAGGGTAAAACGTTTAAAAAAATAACAGCTGTTGAACATGTTAGAGAAATTACTAAGAAGAGAATAATATTGGGGACTTTCAAGCATCAAAGCTCCTTACTCATCCAACTTAACAGTCAAAGAGGAAAATACAGTGTCAGGCTGGACATTATATTATAGTGCTCAAAGGTGTACTAGTCAGCAAGGAGGTGAGAAGACAACCTTTTACATATTAGAAGCACAAGTAATGTGTTGAAAGCCATAGTATTCACCTTTTAAGTTATTAGGTGAAAGCTTGAAATGGGTAATTATGAAGCCCAGCTTGTGGGCAGGCTTGAGAAGGAGTCCATCTCCAAAGTTGGAGACTTTGTTTTTCAATTGAAGTGTATTCAGATTTGTTACATATTATTCAGTGTCAGATGGCCCAAGTATAAATTTAGTGATGTGTGAATTTTTTTTTCTTCTGTCAGTCGTGGGTCTTGAATTCAGGGCCTGGGCACTGTCTCTGAGCTTTTGTACTCAAAGCTAGTGCTCTACCACTTTGAGCCACAGCCCCACTTCTGGTTTCTTCGTGGTTAATTGGAAATAAGAGTCTCCTGGACTTTCCTGTCTGTGCTTGAGTCAAACAATGATCCACAGATCTCAGCTTCCTGAATAGATAGGTTTACAGGGGTGAGTCACCAGCTCACGGCTTGTGAATATGTATTTATTTCCTCAGTATGAGCCTAAAGTATTAGCAGCCTGCAAGTCTATTGTTGTAAGTGACCTTTAGCTTTTCCAATGTCATAGTTCACAGAGTGTAATGGGATATTGTCTGAAATGTGTTTGGCTGTTTACTCTCCATTATACTCCCCAGCACCAGGGCAGAAAAACATTGGTGAGAGTGAGATGGCAGTTGAACTCTGTTAGCTCCTCAATGTCGAATGCTTTATTGTAGACTCTCAAGTCTCTGAGTGGGGGAGCACTGACATTTTTCAGTGTGTGTTAGATGTGGTTTTTCTTGGCATTGTGAATTAGCCCTCAATCCTTACTTGGAGCTTAGAATTAAAGTCTGTTTCCAAATGTGGCCAGCAGATGGGGCAATTTATTTATTTATACTTCTTTTCTCAAATGTCAAAGTATTAGACTCCATCTATCTTATAACTCTTATGTATAAATTTAAGTATATATTTCAGAACTTTACTATATCTAGAAATAATATATTCAATATAATTTATTTAGTTTTAGAAATGTAGTGTTTTCTGTACGATTTTAATTCCAACCTGCATTCTATTAGCTTTGTAAAACTAAAAGGAAAACAAGAAGAGAATGATTCCTTCATTTTCATTTGTTTTCTTATAACATGTGTACTGTAATATGTTCTGCAAGGCAAGAATAGAGCTGTTTCTGCTGGAGTAGGAAATTCAGGAATATTTAGCTGTAATGTGAAGGCCTATAATAATAATAACAATAAATTTTAAAGTTCTGATTTGGGTAACTGACCCCAACAGAACTTTTAAGCTGATATTTATTTATGGAATCATTTTAGCTGTTAGACTATCCATCCTCTCTCTTGTCAATAGAGGATAGTTTCCTGTAGGAGATAACTAATAACTTTATAGAATTTGGGGATGTAATAGAATGTTATTGTCCCCTGGAGGTCACACTTGCCAACTAAAGGATTATAACTTTTATTACATTCCTGAAATAGTCTATAAATGTTTCATTAAATCCTAAAAAATGTGCAGTTATTCTCTACCCTCTCTTTTGATTTCTAGCTACCACACTGAGATAGATGAAGCGTTTAAGGAAACCTGGAGAAAATGTTATTGTGCTCAATTTATCACGTGTAATATTTCTTATGGAGAATATCTGAATAAATATGGATTTCAGCAAGTGTCTTCTCAGAAAATTCCATTATTATTTTAAATCCCAGGCTCAGCACCTGACTTCTGTCTTAATCATTCCCTCTGCAACATGCTCCTCCTGCTTCTTCACCTGTTTTAGGCAGCAGGTGAAACAGGAAGGGAAGACACTGTGTTTTCTGGCAATCTCAGTTGATTCAAAGGCATTAGGAAGCATCTGTCTGTGCAGGGCTCTAGCGTGATGCTGAGCTGACTGAGTTTAAAAAGACATAGACCATGTCCTTGAGGCAGAGAAGCTGCCAATCACGAACACCAGGGAGAAGTGTTTTTGTGTCTTCAATATGAGCAAAGTTGCTGAAAAGCAGGTTATATGTAGGTTTGAACAGGTAGAGGATGCTCCAATGTTTTCTATAATACAAAAAAAGAAAAAGCTTCCCTTTATCAGACTCCAAAGAAACAGTTGAAATTAGAATTATAGAATACTTAAAAGCAGAATATAGTTTTGGCTTTCAGGTTAACATTGCAAGTAAGGAGATATTGCAAAATCGAAGTCCCTTCAGGGCTCAATTTATGGCTAGAGAAGACAATTTGAAAAGGTAATAACACAGATTCTCGCAACAGGTTTCACATGTGACTAACACACTGTGCAGCCCTTGGAGGTACCTTTTATCTTCTTGAACCATGAAGGACCTTTGCTCTTTACTTTGGTATTATTCTGATGCAAAATATGTCACCTGTACAATCTGCACATAAGCAATGAGAATGAGGATATTTTGTATATGACCCATTAACTTCAGAGAATGCTAAATCTTAACTGCTAGACCACTGGAGAGTGTCATGACCCATTAACTTGAAAGGATTGTTCTAGACTCTGGTGCTAAGAATCGGCAAACCATTCAAAGGATTCAATGAAAACAAAGGGAGAAAGTTATTTTAAAAGGAGAGGTGAACATCATGGACATAAAATACAAGCACAACAGTCAGATTTTTTAACAAATGTCAGGATGCTATTTTTTGTATTGTGTATAAATCTCTCTCTCTCTCTCTCTCTCTCTCTCTCTCTCTCTCTCAGCTTTACCACTTGAGCTGATAAGGTTCCATGCTTTTGCCTAAGCTGGCCTCCACCTGTGATTTTCCTACTTTCACTTTATTAGTAGCTAGGATTATAGGCAGGTACCACCTTGCCTGGTCCTATAAATTATTTTAACAATCTAAAGTAAACTTGGTCCAAGTGCTTTTGGTCAAAGCTGCAGTTAGTGATATCTTCAGGTTATGATTTACAATAACCCTATGTTCATAAGTGAACAACATGACAAGGGAGAATAAAGCCCTCAATTAAACTGAGCTAATTGCATTCTCTCTCAAAAATCTGATCATAGACATAGCAAGTTTGTAACTGGTTTTTGAAATACTTATAATATCTAATATTTGTTGCAAGTTTACCACATATAGCTATTTTTTTCAGGGTTGCTTTGTATTCTAACACATTAAGCATCATAATTACATCATACAAATTAGTGGCATCCTTGTTCCACAGATAAGGAAATTGAGGAACTAGTAAGAGTAACCTATGTAAGTTGACAAAGGATGTGGGAGAGCTGGGAGTGTAGCACAAGCAGTCTGACTTTTGAATTCTTGTTCCTAGCTGTTCCATGCCACTAATTAAAGCATTAGCTCTACAGTTGATCTTAGCCAAAGGCCCAGACATGATTGAAGTGTTGACTCTGCACTTGATTCTAAGACAAGCCAAAACCATATGGAAGTCAATTATAAGGGCACCAGACACATAACTAATGAGTAAGCAAAGGACATGAGTATACAGAGCGCACAGAGTGCTTGCTTGCAGAAATACCTCCATTGTTTAGCCTGAGGAGGCCTACTACACAGCAGGTGCTCACTAAACATGTGCTAAATATTGAGTGACTATTTTCAGCAGTGAGTATAGTTGACATTGCTCCTGGAAGGTGGTTGTGTGTGCCAGTCAGTCAGGAATCTTCAAATAATTAATTTTGGCCAGTTTCTTTAAAAAATGAACCAGATTATAGATGTCATAATTACATTTTCCTTTTTTTTGGCCAGTCCTGGGCCTTGGACTCAGGGCCTGAGCACTGTCCCTGGCTTCTTCCGGCTCAAGGCTAGCACTCTGCCACCTGAGCCACAGCGCCCCTTCTGGCCATTTTCCATATATGTGGTGCTGGGGAATCGAACCAAGAGCTTCATATGTAGGAGGCAAGCGCTCTTGCCACTAGGCCATATTCCCAGCCCATACATTTTCCTTTTTTAAACAAGTGAAGCCCAACAGAGAATAGAGTTTCTTTGGAGTACCTCTCCCTCTTTGTTTTCTCCCATCTGTTCTCTAGACATCTTTCCAGACCTTGTTCATATATTTACAAAAAAAATAAAAAGAATGAGAGCAAAATAAAATAGATTCTACTGTTGGGTTGAAGGTATCAGCAGGAGGGATGCGGGTGAATGAGGGAGAATATAATAGAAGTACTTTATATACATACATGAAGATAGAACAATGGAGCTTGAAATTATTTTAAAAGGTAGAGAGGGAGGCTGGGAATATGGTCTAGTGGTAAACTGCTTGCCTTGTATACATGAAGCCCTGGGTTCGATTCCTCAGCACCACTTATATAAAAAAGAAGCCGGAAGTGGTGCTGTAGCTCAAGAGATAGAGTGCTAGCCTTGAGCAAAAAAGGCAAGGACAGTGCTCAGGCCCTGAGTTGAAGCCCTAGGACTGGCAAAAAAACAAAAACAAGAAAAAGCACATTTCTCTAGTTAAATATGAGGTTGTTAATTTTTAAATTATTTATTGGATATTAATTTTTTTGTCACATGCTTTAACTTCTTTGGTTTTGTTAAACTATTTTATTTTTATTTTTATTTTTTTTTTGGCCAGTCCTGGGCCTTGGACTCAGGGCCTGAGCACTGTCCCTGGCTTCTTCCCACTCAAGGCTAGCACTCTGCCACTTGAGCCACAGCGCCGCTTCTGGCCGTTTTCTGTATATGTGGTGCTGGGGAATCGAACCTAGGGCCTCGTGTATCCGAGGCAGGCACTCTTGCCACTAGGCTATATCCCCAGCCCTGTTAAACTATTTTATAGAACTTCTTTAAATAGTCTCATTATAACCTTCTAAAGATATATATATATATATATATATATATATATATATATATATATATATTCAGTCATGGGGCTTGAACTTTGGGCCTGGACGCTGTCCCTGAGCTCTTCAGCTCAAGTGCTCTACCACTTGAGCCACAGTGACACTTCTGGTTTTCTGGTGGTTCATTAGAGATTAAAGTCTCACAGACTTTCCTGCCCTGGCTTGCTTTGAACCATGATCCCCAGATCTTAGCCTCCTGTGTAGCTAGGATTATAGGTGTGAGCCACCAGCACCTGCCTTGATCTTCAAAAGATTTTTGGGGCACACACAGCCTTACTACTTTAGAACTTGCAAGCTGGACAGAAATGGAAAAAAACTAGGGTAGGCTTGGTGGAGCAGTGGTAGTTTATCTGCATCACTAAGCAGCTTATACCTCCTTGTCTTCTGGAAGAAGACAAGCATGGTATGGCAACAGCAATAGCATTACACCCCCAATAGAAGTGGGACTTTGGAATAGGATAAGGAAGCACTTAGAGATTTCACAAATTACTCTTTTACCTCCTCCTCCTCCTCCTCCTCCTCCTCCTCCTCCTCCTCCTCCTCCTCCTCCTCCTCCTCCTCCTCCTCCTCCTCCTCCTCCTCCTCCTCCTCCTCCTCCTCCTCCTCCTCCTCCTCCTCCTCCTCCTCCTCCTCCTCCTCCTCCTCCTCCTCCTCCTCCTCCTCCTCCTCCTCCTCCTCCTCCTCCTCCTCCTCCTCCTCCTCCTCCTCCTCCTCCTCCTCCTCCTCCTCCTCCTCCTCCTCCTCCTCCTCCTCCTCCTCCTCCTCCTCCTCCTCCTCCTCCTCCTCCTCCTCCTCCTCCTCCTCCTCCTCCTCCTCCCCCCCCCCCCTTTCTTTTTTCTTCTTCTTTCTTCTAGGTCAGAACTCCTATTTAGTCCTTGATGCTTTCTCTCATTGGCTAGTGCTCTACCAACTGAGCCATGCCTCCAACTCTTCTTGTAGCCTGTTCTGATAGATAAATCCTTCACATTACCCAGACATGTAACTAGTTGAAGACAATTCCAATATTTGATAGAATAACTCATGCCAATTTGAATCCAAATGTTCCCTAATTATGCTGTTATTTTCGGCTCTGATTATTCATTTTCAAAGATTCCCCATATATTTAGTACTTCATATTAGAACTTTCATGAATAATTATTAGTATGTTTTAGATATAAATTATCTCATTTTATTTAAACTGTTGTGGAAGCTTCTCTAGTTTCATTCTTTAATTAAAAACAAATAATGAATAGACAACATGGACAAACCGAAAACCAGTTGGTCAGTGATAACTAAGTAGCTTCTCAAAAATGTGTGTGTGTTTTTTTCCATTTTCATAATATGGGCTTATCCTGGCAGTCACCTTCCTAGGCCAGCTTTGCATTTCTGGGACTCTTCTGCATTGGGCATGACCAGGTACTATTCAGTTAGGGATAATCAGGTATGAGTGATCATGTGTCACAAGTACCAGACAGTCATTGCTGAGTTGTCTAGTGTAAAAAATCTCTATTCAAACAGAGACGTTTTCTGACCAATGAAATTCTACCATACTAGTGTTTGATTGTAAGATATATACAGAAATTGGACATTTGGCTGTGGGCGTCAAAGTGAAAAAGAGACTGAGGGCTGAGGAAGAGATGAAGATATGAATAAGTATATACTACAAATGTAGAGGAAATCCATCAGGAGTGAGAGTAACAGAAGCTAGAACAAAGAGAATTGAATCATTTAAGCATATGTTACTCCACCTCGCTGCTGAGGAGGCACCAGAGAATCTAAGCCAGGAAATGTATTAGAGGATTTCAGTGCATGAGTGCTGCCTTCTGCCCTCTGGGAGGCTCAGTTGTGTTCTATGAGGGCCTGTCATGTGAATCCTACTTCCTGTACTTCATTACAATAAATCCATTTTCCTACAGGAAGCCTGGGTGTACAGGCTGCTGTGGTAGCTCAGTGATAAAGCCCTTGCTCAGCATGCACAAGGCCCTGGGGTCCATTCTAACACCTACAAACAGAACAACCACTTCTTTTCATTTTAAATTACTTAGTCTGTAGTATTCTATTAGCATAGCACAAGAGCTAGTTTGAGAAATTCCGTTCAATTTCCTAAAGAAAGAGCTGCTAAGGATTGAGTGCCACTTACTCACAATGTCTGCAGAGCCCTCCAAAGCCCCAAGGTACTCATCCTTCCCAGGTTCTTCCTGCCTTTCAGATGTACCAGATCATTCTTGGAAACTGTGATGTGGGGGAGAAGATGACATGAGGTTCTTATCAGTAGAGAAGCACATGTGACTCTGGTGTGTTATCCAAAACCCTGATTGAAAACAGGTCAATTTCCAGGAGATAAGGCCATTTGCAAGAGGATAGAGTCAAGTGTCTTTCCATCTCATTAAGAGGCTTGATCAATTTTTCCCATACATTCTAAAAATTCAAAGGGTTTCTTTAGTCTCCAATTCTCCCTGACCCTACTTCTTTTCCCAGTACACATGCCACATTCCTCCAGGTACACTGATGCTGTGCTGGTGCTAGGTCTACAGCCTCTGACACTGATGATGAGACAAGTTCTTTTGCCTCCAGCACAGGCAGAATCTGTGAACCTGGTGGGCTCAACCAAAGGGTGACGATTTGTGGTCCACCCCCCATCTTTGCTCTCAGAAAGTCTGACACACTTGTCCTCCTAATTTTCATGAGTAGGTCTATAATGTAGTTAACTGTGAAATATTAATTATAGAAATTAGGTATTTACCACTGCGATAGTGGTTGGCAGTAGTTTGTGATTATTGAGTTATGTATGTTTAACTATGTTCATCGTGGCACAACTTGTCATTGCTAAAACATGGAACCAATCTAGATGCCTCTCAGTAGACGAGTGGATCAGGAAAATGTGGTACATATACACAATGGAATTCTATGCCTCCATCAGAAGGAATGACACTGCCTCATTTGTAAGGAAATGGAAGCACATGGAAAAAAATCATACTAAGTGAAGTGACCCAGACCCAAAGAAACATAAACTCTATGGTGTCCCTCACAGGGAATAGCTAGTACAGGAATAGGCTATTCATGGTAGAAGACCAAAATACCTTAATAAGTACACCCATATGACCACATAAGAAGATGCCAAGTGAAATGAACTCTACATTATGGAAACAAAAGTTGTGCCACAGTTGTGATTGTTCTCAGCATGCCATGTGAGCGTGTACTACTTTTTCCCCCCTCTTTTTCCATGTCAGTTTGTTTGAGTGGTTTGTCTAGTTTTGTTTTTCTTGTAGTCCCTTCCTGTGGTTGTACCCTCGCTACCACTGTGCTACATCTGCGTACCCTGGATATTGTCTGATACAGGTAGGAGAATTGGGGAAGGGAGAGGGAATACAAGGATCGAGGGACAAAGAACAAAAAGATGAACAATTCAAAAAGCAACACTTAAAAAACATTTGGTGTAAACCAACTGCACAACTCTTGGGGGGAAATGGATGGGGGGAAATGAGGGAGGAGGTAACAAGTAGAACGAGAAATGTACTCACTGCCTTTCATATGAATCGGTAACTCCTCTGTACCACACTTTGACAAAATAAAAAAATAAATTAGGTATGTTTATTATATTTTGGGCTTTATTTTTTTTAACAGACATTTACTACTTCACAAATGGTTTGTGTTCACAGAACAAAAAAAGACAGTGGAAACCAATGTTAGATTTGAGTCACTCACTTTTCCAAGTTCAGTTATTGTTTGGTTTAGGGTCACCTATCACTATGTCCAGATTTGTCTTGGGTTTAGCCCTTCAGAGGCAGCACTAGAAGATATTCTCCTGGTATGTATTACTCAGTCAATAATCCCCTCCTTTTTTAAACAGGAATATATTTAGCTTTGACTTTAGGTATTGTTGGCCAGAGGAATAAATGGGGCAGATCTTGAGGGGGGGCATACTCGAAGGCATTGTGTGCATCAACAGCCTAGCTGAGTACCCTACATGGTTTGTAGTGAAAGCAGTGAGGCCTTTCTTTCCCTGAAAACATAGGCAGTTCCTTCAGGGTTCTGGGAGAATCAGGGAGTTTAATGTTTTTGAGGCTCCCTTTCTAGAGAGTCATACTCTAGCCTTGGGATCTCACTCCTTCCTTGACAATGCAGGAGATTTGATAGGGCTGAATTTAGCCTTACTGGATTCCTCCACTCTCACAATTTGGTTCCTGACCCAATTATTGAGCATGGTCTGTCTTGTAGCTTTGGAAGGAATGTCTTGGCAAACACTCCCCTGAGATCCTTCTGCTCTTAACATTTTGCCATAGTGGCTAATAGGCTGAATTGAACCTATCATTTCTACATTCAATGCATCAACAACAAAACAGATCCTCCAGTCTGTATAATTACTGTTTCCCCCCCCCCCCTGCATTTCACAATTGCCAGAGACATAGCAGAAGCCACTGCCACTCTGGAGCCTGTCACCCCTTCCAAGTCACCACAGGTGAAATTCTTGGTAATTGCCATTCCTTAGCATGCCAGAGGCCTTCAATACCAACAGAGTACCAGTCATGCATCCTTGTTGCCATCTGGCTGGGGACTGATCCAACTTCAAAACTGCATCCCAGGCACTGTTAGCTTCTCTTTCTCTTCCCAACCACTAATTTTGGTGGGCTCTGAACTGAATAGGTGGTTAAAAAATTAGAATCAGCTTGTACTTGAAGGGAAAATAAGAAGCAGAGTGCTCTATAGAAGGCAAATAAGAGCAGTGCTTGATGTGAACTAATTTGGATCAGAGTAAAGGGAAGAGAGCCCAGTGAGAAAGGACTGTGGATGAGAGTAGACAGAATAGAAAATCAAGCTGAGTGTTTCTTTTATGGAGATAGGAAGAATAAAAGAGAAGAAATACAGCTATACTTGTCAGTGATGATAATAGAAATAATAAAGGTGATATTTATTGAGCTTTTTTTTTAAACTAGGCACAGTTCTACATTCACAGGCAGAAACTAATTTTCATTGAATATTAGAAGACCATTTTAAAAAGCTTTCTACCAGGTCTTTGACATAATTCAGTTTATTATGAGAAAACATAAATCAAGTGTTAAGCCACACCATTTTCTTTCTATGAATCCACATTTATATCTGCATTTTGTTTATAAGACTTAGGATTCATTGTTTTCAGTTTTTTAAGAACCCTACATCATAGAAAACTAATCTTGCAAAGATTGTTCCAATCCCCTTTCTCCACTATAATCTCCTTACTTTTAAATTAATGGGAAGTCCAATAAAAATTATCTTTTGCATGGCACATTGAATATGGAATGTGAATGGAGAGCTGTGAGCATTTCTTTTTTGCAGGCTTCTTGATGTGATGCCCCAACAGGCAGAAATTTATTGCAGTAGTTGCTGCAGAGATCTTAAAAAAAGGTGAAGTGTTGCCCTGAGCAAAGAGGGCAAAGTTAACAAGAAACTATATAGTGTCTCACCACTGCACATAAAGGTAGAGGGTGCAGGAGATAATGTAATGGATCATGTACAGTTTGAGAGGCCTTTGGAGGATTCTGTTACGATGCAGACCAAACAGTATCTTGTCATTATCTATACTCCTTTATATTTCCTTCTCACTAGAGCCTAAAGTTCCCTCATTTATACTCACAGTAGAATGAATTATCTCATGTTAGCCAAAATTAAATTACAGCAAGAAATTTTTTTCTTTTTACTAATCAAACCAGGGATTGTGAGTTAGCCGTGGATTTAGCTCTCAATCTTACCTATTTTATTCAGATGTTCCTGGTTTTAAGGCAGTAGAAGTTTATATACTTTTACTGTAGAAAGCTGTTTTTCTTTATAAATAGTACTTATGGCAATTTTTGGACTGCTAGGAGATGGGTTATGTAGTTGCGCTTGATTTTAGGATAATAAAATCTATATGAAGTTAACTTTAAATGGTAATTTAAAGTAGGTTGCTTATTAACTCATCATTAATGTTTTTCAAAATTAGTCCACATTTTGCACTAAAACCTTATCATAGTGAAATATAAATTCAGCCAATTTTGAACAATATCTGAAGGATACATTACTTAATATTCCTTATAAGGAATTGACCTAAGAGTAACATTTGAATATAGTTTCAGCTTATTTTCATTAATTTAATCAATAGATAAAAGAACTGTTATAAACAATTGTATTAGGGAAACAATATATTTAAAGTGTATTTAAAAAAACTCTTTTATTTGTGGCACTTGGGATCAGACCCAGGACACTGTACTTGCTAGGCAAGCCTTTGCCATGGAACTACTTCCCAGCCTAGGGAAACAATTTAACATAGTTTGGATTTATGTTCTGAAATTTATTGGTTACCAGGACTGAGATATGGAATTAATGCTAAAGAAAACTTATAAATCTGCTTATAGGAATTTAAAAAATCAGTTGGAATCAGACATTAGAAAACCAAAGACTATAAAAAGAGATTTCTAAGTATGTTACTCACTTTTAGCCAATCATTTAGGGCCAATCAATTGGGATGATATTTAACTAGAAACACTTCAAGTTGTCATTATGTAATTTTCGTTTAATTTAATGGTTTGGTGTTTGTGTATGAAAGATGTATTTTAATGAGATAAATGAATGTATTAGCTAGTACTGTCTTGGTTACAAATGGCAAAACCCACTCCAAATAGTTGAAGTGCTCCTGAGAATAAGACAGCCATCCCCATATAAAATTAGACCCAGGATTTAAGTAGTAAAACTAGGTTCTTACTGACAATACTTTATTTTCCCATGGGCGGGCACACACACACACACACACACACACACACACACACACAATGGCTTGTGAAGACAGATCACTTGTTGTTTGAATGTGGTTAGTATTCCCCAAGGGGTCCCTAGAGTGATGCATTTGGGAGTGGTGTAAGTTTTTTTTGCCAGTCCTGGGGCTTGAACTCAGGGCCTGAGCACTGTACCTGGCATCTTTTTTCTCAAGGCTAGCACTCTACCCCTTGAGCCACAGCTCCACTTCTGGCTTTTTCTATATATGTGGTACTGAGGAATAGAACCCATGGCTTCAGGTATACAAAGCAAGCCCCCTACCACTAGACCATATTCCCAGCCCTCATGTAAGCTTTGAGAGACAGGCCTAGTGGGGATTTTTGAGGTCAGTATGGTGTTCTTTCAGAAGATGGTAGGACACCAGTCTTTCTGGACTTCGTCTTTGATAAGCTCTTCCAAACATTGTCACCACTGAAGCTTTGCCAGCACTGTGCCCTTGAACCTCCAAAACTGAGCCAAATAACCTCTTTTTTTCTTGTAGCAGTGCAAAGCTGACTATACAATCATTTCAAACAATATATCATGGAAAAGAAATACCACATGAAAGAACAAAAAAATTAGAAATGAGGTGATTTGTTGATACAACTTATATAAAGAGCTGAAGTATTTAAATTGCCTTAAAATAGCATGGTGATAACACATATCAAATGAATAAGCTGCATCTTACAACAATTCCAAATCTTTATATATGACAAGAATTTCTTGTTTTATGTTTTTTATTTATTTTATTTATTTATTTTTTTGGCCAGTCCTGGGCCTTGGACTCAGGGCCTGAGCACTGTCCCTGGCTTCCTTTTTGCTCAAGGCTAGCACTCTGCCACTTGAGCCACAGCGCCACTTCTGGCCGTTTTCTGTATATGTGGTGCTGGGGAATTGAACCCAGGGCCTCATGTATACGAGGCAAGCTCTCTTGCCACTAGGCCATATCCCCAGCCCTGTTTTATGTTTTTTAAAACTCATTTTTGAGCTGGGCACAAGTGGCTCATGTCTGTAATCCTAGCTAAGATCTGAGGACTGCAGTTTGAAGCCAGCTCAGGCAGAAAAGCCAGTGAGATTCTTACCTCCAATAAACTACTCAGTAAAAGCTGGAAGTGATGCCATGGCTCAAGAGGTAGAGTGATAGCCTTGAATACGAAGAGGCTCAGGAATGGTGCTCAGGCCCTGAGTTCAAGCCTCTGCACTGGCAAATATAAAACAAAACAAAACAAAATAAAGCAAAACAAAACAAACAGAAAAATCTCACTTTTGATTTGGATATTGAGTGAAAGCTATGAATCAATGAGGGGCAGGAACGATAATTCTATTTTAGAGAGGTTTTCAAGAGACAATTTAATACATGTTTGAGGTATCACAACACCTGACTTCAAATAATACTACAGAATTATAGTACAAAAAATATGATTGCATTGGCAAAACAAAATGGTAAAAAAACAAACCAAACACAGACATGTAGTCCAATAGAATAGAAAATCAAGAAATAAGCCCATACAACTATAACCATCTGAATTTCAGAAGAAACATACACTATAGAAAAGACAGCCTCTTCAACAAATGCTGCCTGGAAAACTGGATATTCACATGTAGAAGACTGAACTGGATTCATCCTGTATAGAGATTCAAAATGCATCAAAGACCTTAATGTAAGACCTGAAGCTTTGAAACTACTATAGGAAAACACAGGGGAAATGATTGGAAATATAGGCCTACTCAATTATTTTCTGAATAAGACTCCAACTTGTTCAGAAAATAAAAGCAAGAATTGACAAATGGGATGGCATCAAATTAAAAAAAACAAACAGCAACCATACAGCAAAGAAAACAATTACCACAGAGAAGAGACAGTCTAAGGATAGGAAAAAATATTTGCCACTATTCATTGGATAAATGATTAATATCCAGAATGTATAAAGAACTCTAAAAGTTAAAAGTTAGAACAATCTAACTAATAAGTGAGTAAATGAACAGAACAGATAGTTCTCAAAAGAAGAAGTACAAAAGGCCAATAAATACATGAAAAAATATGTGTTACCATCCTTAACCATAAAAAATACATATCAAAATGGCATTGAAATTCCATATCACTGTGGTAAGAATGACAATCATTAAGAAAACAACAACTCATACTGGCAAGAATGTGAGAAAAAAAATCATACATTGCTGGTGGGAATGTAATATAACTACTATAGAAGCCAATCTAAAGGTTCTTCAGTAAAGTAAAAATAGAATTACTATGAGATCCAGCTATGCCATCCATGTGTAAATATCTAAAGGAAATTGATGACTCAGCTTAGAATGGTGATGCCCACACTCCTATGTCATATCAATACTATTCACAAGAGCCAAATTGTGGAATCAGTATGTGAATGGGACATCCATTCATCTGAATAAAGGGAATGTGGTATAGATGATACATAATGGAGTTTTAGCCATCCATAAACAAGAATGAATTATGTCAGTTGCCAGAAAATAGATGGAACTGGAGATCACCATGTTAAGTAAGATAATCCAGAGTTAGAAATATCATATATTTGCTTTCATAAGTGGGTAAAAGTGAATGACATAAGCCTAGTATGGGCATGTTTGGTGTCAAAGAGAGGAGGACGGCAAAAGGAGAGTGTGAAGGGAAGAGGTGATTGTGATCAAAGCATTCTGTATGAATGTGAGAAAACACAATATTGAAGCTTGTTACAAATTATTTTTTTAAAAAAGGATAAGAAAGAATATAAGGGGGTGAACTTGATTAGAATATGTTATATGCATGGATGGAATTAAGTGCTATGGGAATATGAATATGGGACTATAAAAATGGAAATGTAGGGGCTGGGGATATAGCCTAGTGGCAAGAGTGCCTGCCTCGGATACACGAGGCCCTAGGTTCAATTCCCCAGCACCACATATACAGAAAACGGCCAGAAGCGGCGCTGTGGCTCAAGTGGCAGAGTGCTAGCCTTGAGCGGGAAGAAGCCAGGGACAGTGCTCAGGCCCTGAGTCCAAGGCCCAGGACTGGCCAAAAAAAAAAAAAAAAAAAAAAAAAAAAAATGGAAATGTATATTAATAAAAGATACATAAAGATCCTCCTTCGTTCAAATAAGCTTTGATACATTGTGAAGGTTAATTGTAACATTTGAGTGCCAGCTTGATTATTCCATTATACATTTGGAGGCAACAGTATTTAAAATATATCAATGATATATGCTATTATACAATGACCAGTGAAATCTTTCAATGTCAGTTGGTTTATTTTGCCCATTCTATGCATAACATTTTGGAAGAAAAACTGTAGTATGATCATTTCCAAACATATTAGCTCAGGTGAGATACAAACTAGGACACTGTGCATTGCAATCATAAGGCACAAGCCAGATTAAGCATACATTTAAAAGATGCCTTTTTTTAAGGGAGGAAAAATTTAAGAAATAGGTGATCAAAGGACTAGAATTCAAGAGATTTCTAAGAAAAAAATTAGTCTCAGTACCACTTGGTTTATTGTCATCTGTTTTGCTCTTAGCAAACTGTATTGCTTTCACTGTTTTGGACCATAGGGCTACTACTAATAGCTTCCAAACCTAATGTATTAAAGGTTCAAGCATTACAAAGAAGAAAAGTCAATCTTTTGGAAAGGCACTCATTGACCCAGTTTGAGTCAGCTGTCAACCCCAAAGCCAGTCAATGGTGGCAGGGTAGTTTCTATAGAAACCATGCAGTTGTAATGTGTGTCTGTGTTGAAGGTAAGGGACAGGTGTTTGGAAAAATTTCAGAAGAACAGAATGGTAAAGAATTAGCTTTCTATTTAGAGAGATTATAATAAACACCAATATGTAAGGCATATATTGATAAAATAATACTGAAAATCTAAGCATGATTTTTATTAGCTTATAATGCTATGAATTTCACAAAGTAACATTTGATATTTTAAGTGCACTGTTTGGTGAATTTTGGAAACTGAGTATTTGCACACTAAGTACTATACTTATAAGAATATTTCATCATTCCCAAAAGCACCTGTTGCAGTCAATCTCCTGTTGGGAGTCCCAGGACCTTTTTAAAAATAGATTTGTGGGGAAAAGATGCATTTCTTGAGGGAGAAGAGGGGCTTTTGGAATGGCATTGTGTCCTGTGATTACTACATGAAAGTTTCTTAAAAGGTGTACACGGTAGAAGGAAGGAGAAATTACATTTTTTTTTTTTACTGTTATTGTAAAGGTGATTTTCCAGAGGGGTTACAGTTACATAGATCAGGTGAAAAGTACATTTTTGTTTGGACAATGTTACCCCTTTCCTTGCTCAGAAGAAGGAGTTTTTAAAAGTAGCACAGACTCTAACATGAAAGCTAAAGGAGAACTAGAGGCTTCAATGAGTGGTTTTATTTTTATTTTTATTATAAAGGTGATGTACTGAAGGGTTACAGTTACATAAGTCAAGTAATAAGTACATTTCTATTTGAACAATGTCACCCTTTCCCTTTCTTCTCCAAGCTATTCCTTTCCACCTCCACCCACAAGTCATATAGCTCATTTTCAGCATAGTGTCTAGTGAATCTCACTGCTGCATTAGCAGACCCATAATGGTTAATCTTGATCTTCATCTTATTGGGTTGAGAGTTGCCTAGGAATTTAGCGCATTTCAAAGTGTGTCTGTGAGGACATTTCCAGAGAGGAGTAATTAGCAGTAATTAGCAGGAAATGTAACCTGAATTTGGGCAACACCATCCAATAAGATGGGGGCACAGATGGAAGAAAGGGGGAAGACAGAAGAAACTTATTAATGGGGGATAGTTTCTCCCTCCTTCTTTAAGTCTTGGCTGCCATGATGTGAGCCACTCAACTCCATCATGGCCTCCACACTACAATGGACTGAAATCCTTGAAATTCCAAGCCAATGTAAAACTTACTTTTCTTACATTTTTTCCTTTCAGGTAATTAGTCACAGTAGTGAAAGTCTGGCCGACACAACGAGAAAGTAATATTTCTTTCACTTTTCCTTTTGCTCTGACAGTCACATTTGACTTTCACTGTAATTGGTTTCAGCATATACATCCAAATTTCTTTTAATTAACTCAAATGCAGACTCATTTATTTAATTGTGGCTCATACCTTTGTGTGTAAAGTATAAATAGATGAGCTGCTTCACATTCAGCCAGGGCTATGGTTAAATGTGGATGGCTCAGGAAATTTAGGCAGTAGGAAAGTGAGTATTGGTTCATGACGTAGCTGTAGTTGTGGGACAATGCTTAATTTTAGGACCAGCTTCAAGATAGACAATTCATGAGTTCTGGAAAATCGTCATCCTCTGGAGTCTTTGACTTTTCAGGAATGGGCCTATAGACAGCAGAGCCTGGGACGTTTCACTCTCCACAGACATACTCTGTAGTGTAATTTGACTGTCTATCTTTTCTGATAGATTGTAAGGTTCTTAAAGTCAGAGGCTGTTACTTAATATTAAATATTTCATACTTCACTGAATATTTAAGATGAATGTTTCATGCAACTTTATATTCAGAAGTATTTTTTCTAAAACATTTCGACAGGGTCTTGCTTTGTAGCTGAGGTTTGCCTCAAACTCTTGATCTTGCTGCTTTAGACTCAGTGCTAGGATTACAAGCATATACTACTGAACCAATTCTGAAGTCTTTTGATAAGTAGCCATTGAGTAATTGTTCTGTATTGTATTAGAAGTGTTGCTTAGGCCACATTTCTTCAGCCTAGCCTCCCTCCCTCCCTCCCTCCCTCCCTCCCTCCCTCCCTCCCTCCCTCCCTCCCTCCCTCCCTTTCTCCCTTCCTTCCTTCCCTCCCTCCCTCCCTCCTTCCTTCCTTCCTTCCTTCCTTCCTTCCTTCCTTCCTTCCTTCCTTCCTTCCTTCCTTCCTTCCTTCCTTCCTTCCTTCCTTCCTTCCCTGCCACCTTCTCTCTCCTTCCCTCTCTCCTTTTCTCTTTCCCTTCCTCCCTCTCCTCTTTGCCTGTTTCTTTTATTTCCTGATTTTCTGTTCAGAAGTGTTTTACAATGGATTAGGTCATGTTTTATAAAATTAACTTTGTGGGTTTTTTTTTTGAGTTCTATGTCCTAGAAAAGGACAGCATTCAGAGGTAGCAGTTATTTCACTTGATTTTGAACCATCACTTGAATTGCCTTTAAATAGACTATTGTTTGATGTCTATCTTTCCAAAGCCCAGAAAGACCTTAAAATTATAGCCCATAAGCTTTCTTATCTGACATTATATGAAAATTAATCCATAGAATGTCTAGCTGATTTCACAAGTAAGTTTGATTTTAAATGAAATTTTATTGAGCACACCTTACTCAAAATTTGTTGGCCTGAAAAACAGCATATGAGCTCACTTGCCCCTTCTGAGAAACAACAACAACAAAACAAAAACTGTAGTACTCCATGACTAAAAACAGTTCATTAAAAATATCTTATTTATGCATGGTATATTAGAGTCAATGAGCCTCGTTGTTTGCTTAGATTTATTTATAAAAGAAGACCTTTAAAACAAAGTTTTCAGAACATTTAAAAATTTCAATACAATAATATCTTGAGCAATTCTTTCTCTTCAAGGAATGTCCAGAGTTGATATAGGCACAGAGATGGCGGGAAAATTCTTATATTAGTATCAAGGTTAATACCAGGAGCATGAGGAGAGGGTGATAGCATAACATCACTTCCAGGCTTTGAAAGTCACTAAAGCTCGAGTTCCTTTATAAAGGACTTTAGTCTGAGGGACCAATGTTGAACACTTTTGTGATGGTGAATCATTAGTTGGGTCATGGCCTTATGTGTGTAGTTGCCATATGTGGGTGGAGAAAATGCCAGTGAGAGATGGGGCTGACAGTTCTATAGGCTGCAAGTAATGGGGAATCCAGTGACCTCATTTGGAGAGGCATAGAGAAAAGAGTAAGAGCAAGAAGAGGAGGAAGAAAGGGAGAGAGTAGAAATGAGAGAGAGGAATATATAAAGAGAGAAAAGAGAGGGAGAGAGAGGAGAAATGAGAAGGAAGGAGAGAGGGGGAGGAAGAGAAAGACCACAATGAAAGAGGGATGTCTGTCCCTGAACAAGTATCTCATTCAGACAATTAAGTTAAAAAAAATCCCACTAGGGGCTGGGAATATGGCCTAGTGGCAAGAGTGCTTGCCTTGTATCCATGAAGCCCTGGGTTTGATTCCTTAGCACCACATATATAGAAAATGGCCAGAAGAGGCGCTGTGGCGAAAGTGCCAACCTTGAGGAAAAAGAAGCTAGGGATAGTGCTCAGGTCCTGAGTTCAAGGCCAAAGACAGGCAAAAAAAAATCCCACTATTGGAATACTTATCAATCATACACATAAATATGTTCATTTACTTGTGCCATCTATCTACCCATTAATTTTTCATTTTCTTATTTGTTCACTCATCCAATGTTGGGTAATTGCCTGAAGCTACTTCCTCTGTTAATAACTAAAATGAATTTATTGTGTTCTGCTTTTCTTTTTTCTTCCAGATTTCTGAGACTTCCTTTCATTTTAACATTAAAAAATCTTTAAAATTATAAAAGAAATACACATGTAATAAAGAATAATTTGAAGGAATATTGAGTAGAAACTAGAGAAAACTATTGTAGCGTTACAATATAAGTGAGAAACACTGCCAACATTTTTTAGTATCTTTTAAAAATAAGTTAAAAATTATATCCATACTAACTGTAAAAGGACACAAATAATAGATTATTAGGTCATAAACTTTTACCTTATACTCTGTGCCTTTAGCATCTCATTCACATATCTACTTTAAGCAGAAAAATAATTTATTAGAAAGATTACATATTGCACAGAATGTCATGTAGAGACAATAAATCTGTCTTGATGCTAAAGAGTTGGGAACAAAACCTTTACTAAACAATATGGCTGTTTTCTCCATGATAGCACAACTGCTACCAGGTACAAGACTGTACAACATATCACTGAAATTCTGTTAGAGCCATTTCTGATAACTGGATGCATCTGCTCTCACCTTATGGGACCATATCCTGTGAGATTCTGCATCTGAATTGAAGATTTGCAGAGGTAATTCTGTCACAGTGAGATGGTATGTCTGTGACTGACTGAGGAGAGCCTGAGGAGAGCATGGCATGATAATTCTTCAAGCACTTGAAGATCTTTTTTTTTTTTTTTTTGGCCAGTCCTGGGCCTTGGACTCAGGGCCTGAGCACTGTCCCTGGCTTCTTCCCGCTCAAGGCTAGCACTCTGCCACTTGAGCCACAGCACCGCTTCTGGCCGTTTTCTCTATATGTGGTGCTGGGGAATCGAACCTAGGGCCTCGTGTATCCGAGGCAGGCACTCTTGCCACTAGGCTATATCCCCAGCCCCTTGAAGATCTTTTAAATACCACTAGTGAGGCTGAGGGTATAGCTCAGTCATACAGTGCTTACCTAGGAATCTAATGAGGCCTTGATTTCCATCATTGGCAATCCACAAAAAAGTGTTCATGTTACTTAAAGCTTCTATAAAACCATAAAAAATAAATCAAGATGTAAATATTCTCTTTTTTGAACTTCCAAACAAGATGACTATTAGCATAACCTACACGATCTATCTGGATTTAATGCAACAAAGTGTTAATCCTGATGCTCTGGTCTCTCCAAAAGAAAGATAATACAAAAATAGAATTGGTCTTTGTGTTAAATTCCATGTCAGGAGTCTTATGGTCATTTTTCTTCTACCTTCATCATGAGTCTGTCTTGATATTCTGTAACATATGGGTGAGGTTGTAAAGTGAAAATCAACAATACAGCTTACATAAAGGAGTAGGAAATAAAGCAAAGAGAAAAAAATAACAGCAACAACAAAACCCCAACAACAACTGTTGTATAAATATCACTAAGAACAGGAGGGCTTTTGGACATATCCTATGTTCCTCCTATCAGTAAAGACCACGTGGCTGTGCCTCAGTCCTTCATGTCCCTCTTCCTCATCCATGTTACAGGTCACCAATAGAACTAATCTCCCCCTCCTCTGTCCCCCCACCTTTAATCCTGCCAGTATCACCATTAAAATATGAGAAAAAACCTCAAGCCTCAAAATCTAATAATCTTACTCAGTTTTGTTATTTTATATTGTGATGATGCAAGCAAATGCCTCTTGCCTTTGAATGTTCTATTATATGTTTGGAAGATTTTAAATGTCTACTCTCTTTCTTTGCTCTTGACTCATGACTGGCTTCTACATTTAAAAAGTATCTATAATTTAAGTTATGGATCCAGACTTGCGTAGCAATGAAATCTGTTATGGTGCTACTGGTACCTCCACTGAGGATTATAGAGAGGTATATGTCTTCTAGTCATGGGGACTGTTTTAACTTATTTCTCTGAGTGATAATATGGAAATTTTCATTGAAATTAGATGGTAAAAATCCATGCTGATTTAGGCAGTTTCAAATGTAGACAGCATGAATTTTACCATAATATAAACCAGAAAACTAGGAGCCATAACTCTGAGATTAATGACTCGTTGTATCTCTCCTTAACTTTTCCCAAACTTTTTTGTGGAAGAGCCTAAAATTCACACAAGGTATGACAATAAAGACTCCCTTCCATGTGTGATAATACACTGTTCTGGGCCATTGCAAGATTAAATTGGATGTAATTATTCCGTGCTTATGAAGGGAACTTTCAGCAGTTACACTAAATAAAGTCCATGGAGCTGTGGCAAAGTGCAAAGGAGAGGACTCGCAGTTAAGTGACCTGAATTTGCATCCTAGCCACACACTGTAATGATCATGTGACTCCCATCATTATGTGTGAATGCACTGAGCTCCTGTTTATTTATAAGGCAAGGTCAGCATACTTTCTTGGTGAGTCACCAAAATCATTTGAGGTAATCATGTACATCAAGTGCCAAGAATAGTGCAATGAACCTGACAGAAATTTGGGCAAAATAATAGCTGAATTAATTTAACTGAAGGATCTCTGTTTCATTTATCGGCCTTCCAGAGGTGGTATGAGGATAAGAGAGAAATATTGTAGGCTCTTTATACTGTATTTACCATTTAATAAATGGTAGTATTATGTTTTTAATACATTAAAAAGCCTGCTGCTGCATAATGAAAATTATGCCATTCCCTGTGTTTTAAACTGGAAGAACTTAAAAAAATTTCATATCATTTTGCAAGATTAACATTATCAAAGTTTGTAGGATTAGAGCATAGTTATATGAGGAGTCACGGGAAACTGGGGTGTTCACATATATAGAGGGTTAACATGTTCACTTTGCAGAAGAGTGATGAAAAGTAAAGGAAAATAAGTCTAGAGGAGTTAGGGAGGAGTCACCTTGTGTGGTCAATGTGGACAGTGATGTTCATTAGGAGGTGTTGACTTCACTAGGATGGAACCAAGAGAAGGCCCTGGTGGAGAGAGGAGCAACTGCTCATTGTGGAAGAACCATAGACACAGAATTAGGGAAATTTAGTTATGGAGATTCTAGACTGTCCAAGAGCCTTTTATTTTTCCCAGATGAATGATAAAGAATTTCAGAATAACTTTGTGGGCTGTTTCAGATGCCTGGTCTTTTAGAAATGGATAGTGTGGTGGTAATGGGGTTTGATCTCAAGGCCTCATGCTTGCTAGTTAGGTGCTGTACTGCTGAGCCATGCCTCCAATGGAAACTAGTAGTTTGGATGAGGAAAATATTCATGAGTTTTTTGAGGATGCACGATATAGAAATGTATTTAGCATTTCCTGCTGTCACTGGAGCATCTGTTATCAATAAGAGCATATTTCAATCAAGTAACCACAGGTGGCTTTTTTTTTTTTTTTTTTTTTTTTTTTTACAAACACCGTATGTTCCCTTGCCAGTGTCTAAAGACTTAGTCCTTCCTCTTGGGTTAATGCATCTCTGTGCGAGAGGATTGTTTTGACATCAGGTGATGAGAAAATGAATTAGAATGAACAGGGGCAAAAGGATTTACTGGAAGGATAGAGATATAACTGAAGATGATGGGAATGGAAAGCTATGGCACTAACTTTTCTTCTAAAGGGTCTTTGTTTCTCTGTGCTTCCTGATTTAATTCTCTTCTACTGTAAAGAGGTGAAAGCCAACATACTCCTCCCTTATTTACCCATCAACTAAGGACTGTGGGCTTAATGATAAAGCTTGTTCCTGCAGTGCTCTGAATGCTAGTGTACCTCTGTTGAAACCTAACATTAGAAAGGGGGGAGGTCTTAGTGAAATGGTTAGGTAAATTAATGCTGTTATAACTGCCATGCCCTTCTGATATATGATGGATGACAAAGAGATAAAACACTGTCTTTGAAGAAGAGAGTCTCTCCTAGATACTGTAACACTTCTCAGGATACAGAAATAAATTTCTGTTGTTTACAAATTTCTCTGCCTAATGTAATTTATTATAGCAGTCAGAAAAGGCTAGGGTAGTTTCTGTCTGAATAGCATGCTATAGGATTGGAAGATGATGTTACCAAAGAGTTGGGAGGCTTGTAGCCATTCCTCAGAAATGGACACTGAGGGAGAACTCTGGCTATTAATTTGCTTCCACTACTTATACTTGACATTTGTACTAAACACATCTCTGTATGTCCTGCTAGAGGTGAGCACTAAGAAGGTTCTTGGCATTGGTTAGAGCAAATGTTTTTGTTGTTATTGTTTCTTGAGTGTTTACTGCGAGCCTGTTCTTGGGAGATTTTGGAGGCATTCAGAAATTAGTTGAGCATGGTCTTTATCCTCACTGGACCTACACTCCAACTATACATAAGTCAGTGCAGGCATTCTATTACCCTTACTGCAAGTCTGAGCAATATTTGTAAAATTAAAGTGCTGTAATTAGAGAGTTATTTGATTAGAATTTCCATTTCATTTTTTCTCTATCTAGCACACACTTTAGATCAAATTGGGCTCAATTGAGCTTAGAGCTATGAGAGCTGAGAGTTTGGTTGAATTCTATCCTTCCTCATAGTCTCAAGAAGCTTCCTGGTTTATATGCAGCACTCTGTGGGCTAGTTGCCCTGGTTACACTTGTGCATTTTGCCAGCCTCTCAGAAAGATGTGATCCCTAATTAACCTTAAAATTAACAGGCTAATAGCAAGGATTTCATAACAGCTCAGAGAGAGGCAAAAAAATATCCTCGAAAATGTAAATCTAAGGTGACACGTGTAAACTCACTAAGTGAGAAAAATATTATGGGATTTCAAAAGACAGAGATTACATTGACATTAAAACAATAATTGAGCAAAGTTTTTTTTCCCCCTAAACTCATCCCTCACATCTAAAGTCCTTAAGTACATTAGAGAAAAATAGCATGAAGATTTACTTAAGCCTAATACTTGTAGAGTAGAAATTAGGTAGCACATTAATTGTTGGTTGCATATTTTGGCATATTTCTTTTTCTTGTCATGGTTGATCATTTGGTTGTGGTTTTTCTTCTTTTTTTTTTTGCCCGTCCTGGGGCTTGAACTCAGGGTCTGAGCATTGTCCCTGGCTTCTTTTTGCTCAAGGCTGGCACTCTACCACTTGAGCCACAGTGCTACTTCTGACTTTTTCTATATATGTGGTGCTGAGGATTTGAACCCAAGGCTTCATGTATACGAGGCAAGCACTCTTGCCACTAGGCTATATTCCCAGCCCAATTTTTTAAAAAGCGATTTCACTCTCTAAAATAAAACTGAATAAAGTTTTAAGCGTGATGCATCATTCTGAGTTGTAAGATTGAATGGATGTTGCACTTTAGCCTTCCAGTTTATATTCCAGTTTAGTGCGTTTTGTGTAGAAATAGGGGAATAACCTACAATTAAATGGGTCATTGATTCCACTACATAGAATTTCTGTAGAAGGATTAAAATATTGTATATAACCATGACCAAAAATAGGGATGCACAATCAAGCATTTGAAAATGGTGTCCTCCTACAAATAAAAAGGTGCCAGGGGTTTGGGTTTATACTTGTAACTGTAACTACTCAGGGTGCTGAGATCTAAGGATCATAGTTCCAAGCAAGGCTAGAAAGGAAAGTTTGTGATACTCTTAGCTCCAATTCACTATCCAAAAGCAGGAAGTGGAATTGTGGCTCAAGTAGTAGAGTGCCAGCCTTGAGTATAAAAAGCTCAGGGACAGTGCCCAGACTTTGAGTTCAAGCCCCAGTACTGGTATACACACACAGCACACAACAAAACAACAAACAAACAAAAAACTAAAGAAAAAAACCAAACAAACCCAGGGAGGAAAGCACTCTTGCTCTTGATACCAGACTTGGAAAATAGATCTTGGGAAGAAATACTGAAGAAGTAGACAAAATAATTCTGTAATTTTCATGCAGTAAATCAGTTTAGATTATAATTATCCCCAGCATCTCCTCCTTACCCTGGCTTTCTTTCCTCTTCTCTTTTATATAGTCTTATTGTTCATTTGGTTGTTGCTCAGTGGCTCAGTTTAAGTACCCAGGAAGCGAAATCCCTAAAGGGTTTATTCCTATGAAAAGACAAGATTAAAGTAAGTCCTTTATGCTCATAATCAGTTGGTTTAATATGTTGCTAGTACAAAAAATACGTATTCAGCTTTCAGAAATTCTGCATGGCTTCCTCATTTCCCCTTCCTCTAACATAACTTCAGTTTCACGGTGAATGAAATAGTGCTTTCAGCAAATTCAAAGTAACTTCACCTTATCCGTATGATTTTAAGGATCAGAGAAGAGGCCAGATTAAATATTAACCTTCAGCTGTGTTGTTCATGCTGACACTCTGGGCAGAAGTGATTTTTCTAGGCTGATGTTTGGCAGGGGGTCTTATTTCTTCTAGCTCTAGGCTAGAAATTATGGAATTTATGCAAAGTTAAGGTCTGCTTTGTGTGAAATTAAATGATAAGGTGAGTGCTGGAAACTTGGCAAGGTATTCTTTATTTTTTATTAACCAAGTGAAGAAAATTCTCTCTATTACAAGCTTGGAGGCTTTTTTGTTCATTTCCCCCCCTCCTTTTCCCTTCCTGACACTGTCTTTTATTTGCTTTTTCTTTTTAGTAGTGATAGGAGAAGGGAGCAGGTGTTTCTAACACTAAATGCCACTGCCCTGGTGGGATCTTTAGATTCTCTGTGATTTTCTTACATTTTTGTGGATTGTCTTATAGCTATAGGACTTTCTTTCCCTCTGTGACATATAGATTGTGAAGTGTTGATTATATTCCATTTCTGAAGGATATTGTAACTTGTAGAAGACCATGCATGATCACCATGTACTACCAACACAGATTTCACTCCAAGTAGAATCACTTTTGCCAATGTAAGTAGATAGAAGAACATGGTTATAGATGAAAATAATTTAAAATTCTTCTTCTGTAAATCATTATTTAGAGGCACCTTAGACACAAATATTCAGTTTTACAAACAGCATTTTGTTTTCTTTTGATGGCTGTGAAATCGCTTTCCTTTAGAGGACTTAAAGCTTATTTTATATTCTTGAAATTGTTCTGCATTATCTCTAATTTAACTATTGGCTTAAGAGTTGAGAAAAATCTCTTGGCTCTTTGACGTACTATTGCACACATATGTTGGGTTTCTAAAGAGAGTTTTTAAAAATCTTGGGGCTGGGGATATAGCCTAGTGGCAAGAGTGCCTGACTCGGATACCCGAGGCCCTAGGTTCGATTCCCCAGCACCACATATACAGAAAACGGCCAGAAGCGGCGCTGTGGCTCAAGTGGCAGAGTGCTAGCCTTGAGCGGGAAGAAGCCAGGGACAGTGCTCAGGCCCTGAGTCCAAGGCCCAGGACTGGCCAAAAAAAAAAAAAAAAAAAAATCTAGTTTATTGTCCCTTTTAAAGCATTACAAAATATTTTGTTTTCCTTTTTAGAAAAAGATCTGCCTCTTTTTAAAAGAATGAGATAATAGAAATTAACAGCAGATAACTTTAAATTTATATTAGCACTAGATAATCCTGTTTGCTAGAATTTTCTTTTCTTTGAAAGACAGTCAATACAACATTTCTACTTTCCTAGGTTTGGCTACTGTCATAATTATTCTCAAAACCTTGTTAATGGCTTATCCAAATATTTAACTAATCCAAAAATTTAAAGTTGGAATTGAATAATAGTAATTTGAAAACCTCTAAACTAGATGTATTCCAATTTTAGAACAAAAGATCCTTGGCTCTGGTTTCAAACATTTTTTTTTTTTTTTTTGCCCTTCCTGGAGCTTGGATTCAGAGCCTAAACACTGTCCCTGGTTTCTTTTTGCTCAAGCTAGCACTCTACCACTTGAGCCACAGTGCCACTTCTGGCTTTTTTATATATGTGGTGCTGAAGAATCGAACCCAGGGTTTCAAGTATATGAGGCAAGTACTCTACCATTAGGCCATAGTCCCAGCCCTCAACTGCATTTTTGTTTGGAAAATTATCTGACCTTTTGGTGAAAACTGAAGTCAATATACTCTTTAGCATTTACATTTTTATACTACCACTGATGAAATCTACTTTTCCTATGAAGAAAAATATTTTTGAATTTTTTTTATGCGTAATAATCAAAGATTCTTCCTCCCCAGCTGAAACTCCCTGCTGAGATTTCTGAGGTTTTGAGGAATGTTTGATAAACACAGAATTTAGTCCCTTGTTTGTATCCCTGCCTCTTCTTTTGCTTTCCTTTTCATCAATTTTTTTTTCTTCCTTGACCCTGATCTCTTTTCTTATATGGCAGATCTGGGAGAATCCCTGCTGATAAGTCTCAGCTAGAGACAGTGTTTCCTGCAGAGGGGAGGAAATGTTGCAGCTTCCCCTTGATTGATAAGAGGTGCAGAGCCCCGCTGAGTAGCTGCAAAAAGCAAATCCCTGCTTCAGCAGAAGTGGGTTTTCTTCAGACATTGATCTTAACCTCAGAGCTTGCCTTACTTGCAAGGTGTCAGAAAGAATGACTTGGTGAACTGAAATGATCTTTGGTCAACATGTGGTCAGATCTACTGTGGAGTGAACCCCATGACAAGTTGGAAGGTGACCACTAGGTGGTTAGATTATGAGACTGGTCATGATTTATGCTGATAATAAGTTACAGCTATATTGCCTAGCCTTTATATTGAGTTGTTTGTTTTTTAATGACTGCCATTGTTCAAGAATTACATTTTACAATTAATGTAAGTACTTTAGGTTACATTATCTATAATAATCATTTTAAGATGATAACAACGGATATGGAAATTAGGGCAGAGCATAAAATTAAAGTTATTTGAATAATTATAGTTCAATCAAAATTACTGATGCCTTTATTTGGTGTCGGATCATGTAGAAAACAGCACAGGAACATACGTGCTTTGGAAGATGAAAGCACATCAGATTTTGACAGCCCACCTGCATAAATTATCAACTAGTTTGTGTGATTTTCTTTTTTTGTGCATCTTTATCAAGTAAAAATAATAGTTGCAAAGATGAGTTTTGAACTAAATTAGAATGAATAAAACAACAATGCAAGTAATTTCTTAAATGTGTTTGCTCCTTGAAAGCACAGTTGTACAGTGTATATTTGGCATAGGGCCTTAGGCAAGAGTAAAATATTTTTCTTAATATTTAAAGAAGATCCATTAAATGATTATAGGTTAGAAGTGACTATAGGCAACTATAGTTAATTAAGACAATAACAGCATATGAAATGTATTTGGTATGTACAATATGTAGTTTTACTTTTGGAAGACGTTTACGGTAATATTAGAATGTCATAACTCAGAAGACTTAGAAGCATAGATCAATATATGTATGTATATATACATATACATGTATGTATATGTATATGTGATTATCTATCTTTATATAGTTATCTATCTAAAAGAAAGAATAGGTTTGCAAATATGTTACTTTCCTGAGACTGTAACCATGTACAGAATCAGGAACATAATTGGAATAAGACCAAATGTATTAGAAATCTAGGCCAAAGCAGAACATTACAGGCTCTCTCCTAGTTTCTTTGGTAAAGGGACCTGATTGTGCATGTTACTATGTTAAAAAGTTACAGAGGATATCTGCGCTT
Organism: Perognathus longimembris pacificus; assembly: GCF_023159225.1. Lineage (NCBI taxonomy): Eukaryota > Metazoa > Chordata > Mammalia > Rodentia > Heteromyidae > Perognathus > Perognathus longimembris. The sequence continues at coordinate 42,425,800 of NC_063164.1, read as the reverse complement.
TTTCATATAATGTGCCCTTAATAAAAAATGTATACTCTAACCCCTATTTTGGAAATATGCCAGGATACATATTACAAGGACTTTGAAGATGTAATTAAAAGTATCACTTTTTCTGAGATTATACAGGATTATCTGGGTGACAGTCAAATGACCCCTTAAATTGAAAAGAGGGAACCAAGAGATCCTGTAATATGTGGTAGAAGAGGAAGACTAGGGATAATAAAGAGAGGAAAAAGAGACATTCTAAAGTGAAATCAATATACTCTCATGGTCTCTAAGATGGAAGAAGCTGCTTTCATGGATTAGTGCAGAATAACCCCAGGCCAGCAAAGAAATAGGAACTTTAGTCATACAAAGTCTAGGAAGTGGATTCTGCTAATAACTCCAATGAATTTGGAAGAATGTCTTCCCAGAGTTTCCCAGCTGTAGCATAGTTGGCCAACATTTGATTTGAGTCCTGTGAAATCTAGAGCAGAGACAACAGGTGAGGTAGCCTGGACTGCCTACCTACAAAACTGTGAGAAAATGTTTGTGTAGTTTTAAGCTGCTACATTGTCATGATTGGTTAGGAAAGCAATGGGAGCCAGTATAGAAAGTAACAAGTTATATAAGAAATGTACCCACTGCCTCAAGTATGAAACTGTAACCCCTCTGTACATCACTTTGACAATAAAAAAAGAAGCATACAGTAAAATGCACAAATCTAAGTATATATCATGAGTTTTTCTATACCTGTAACTTCTTGTAGTCATTACTCCAATCAAGAAATGGGGTATTTCCAGGACCTTGGAGGGTTCCCACATGTTTCTTTCCTATCAATAACTTCTTGCCTGTTCTAGGGGAAATGACTCCTTTGACTTTATTGCTGAAAGTTAGTTTTGTCTATTTTTGAAGTTCATCTCTAGTTTATAACTGGTTTCATTGTTGTTATGCATTGCTATTCAGTGTTATGTATCATCTACAAAAATTGCAATTCATAGTATGAACACATGACAGCTTAGTTATACTGATGGTTACTTGTGTGGTGTTTGATTTTTTTTTTTGTGTGTGTGTGATGGAGTCTATATGGTCCCAGTTGTCTGATTTGTTTTGCTACTATGTTTGCTTGTATGTACTTGTTTTCCTTGGGTATATAGCAAGAAGGGAGTAAAATTAGAGGTTAGGTGGTTTCCCTGTAGTACATATTGCCCAACAGATTCACTTCCTTATTTTGTGCCCATCTTTGGACTCTTTTATACCAGTGGAACAAAGGAGAGTCCAGAAAAGATCCACATACATATAATCACCTAACTTGTAAAAAACAAATCACTGAACCCTAGTATGATAAAACAAGCTGTTTCTATAAATGATATGAAACCAATTAGATGTCTGCGTGGGAAGTAACAAACTTTCTTCTTTCTTGTACTGTTACTGGATAGTCTGATTATCAGTTGGTCTTTGCATCCTTTGAGAGAAGAACTTAAGTAAGATTAGAAATTCAGGGCTGGGGATATAGCCTAGTGGCAAGAGTGCCTGCCTCGGAAACATGAGGCCCTAGGTTCGATTCCCCAGCACCACATATACAGAAAACGGCCAGAAGCGGCGCTGTGGCTCAAGTGGCGGAGTGCTAGCCTTGAGCGGGAAGAAGCCAGGGACAGTGCTCAGGCCCGGAGTCCAAGGCCCAGGACTGGCAAAAAAAAAAAAAAAAAAAAAAAAAAAAAGAAATTCAGTAAAAGTAATAGGAAAATTTGTTAGGAAAGGAATACATTTTCAATACACTGAAAGTAGATCATCTGCTGGTGAAAATGACAATGATTTGGTTCTTAACTCTAGCATGTTTTCACTGAAGTTTGGTTAATCATGGAGTGTTAAGACCCCAGCCCCCCCCCCAAAAAAAAAAAAAAAAAAAGAAAGAAAAAGCGCCAGTCAGAGGGAGACAACTGCTATTACAAGGTTGAGGTAGGTTTACTGAATTACATTAGACATTTAGGTCTGGGCAGGTAAGTTAAACATCCACTGTTCCTGGAAATATTTGTTGATCCACCTTATGTTGGAGTACAGCCTTTCAGTAATCCTTGGGTGAATGGAGTAAAAATCCTGTTTTGTGATGTTTCATAATGTTAATGGGCCACAGCATCTGGGTGGAGAATTTTATGACAAGTTTCTCTCAGAGACCTTGTGATTTCATTCATTTTAGGTCTCTTTTACATTTCTCCATTGCTTATGGCTAGCTGCTACCTATTAATACTATGAGAAGAAGGTGGGTATTTAAATAAAAAAATTAATAGAATTAAATCTTTTTTTCCCTGTTTTATTGTCAAAGTGATGTACAGAGAGGTTACAATTTCATACGTTAGGCCTCGAGTACATTTCTTGTACTGTTTGTTACCTCCTCCCTCATGCTCTCTCCCCAACCCCCTTTCCCTTTCCCCCCATGAGTTGTTCAGTTGGTTTACACCAAATGGTTTTGCAAGTATTGCTTTGGCAGTCATTGGTCTTTTTATCCTTTGTCTCTCGGTTTTGATGTTTCCTTCACTTCCCTAGTTCTAATACCAGTATATATAGTATTGAGTGTACTCAGATAAGATACAGTGATAGGGCAGGTACAACCACAGGAAAGGGATACGAGAGGATCATCAACAATAGAAGCTACGGTTTCACATGGCATGTTGAAAGTAATTACAAGAGTGATATAACAGTTGTTTCCATAACATGGAGTTCATTTCACTTAGCATCATCTTATGCATTCATAGTGACTAGCCTAAACCTGTTCTAATTATTCCTTATGAGGGAGACCATAGAATCCATGTTTATTTGGGTCTGGCTCACTTCACATAGGATAATTTTTTCCAAGTACTTCCATTTCCTTATGAATGGGGCAATGCCATTCTTTCTGATAGAGGTATAAAATTCCATTGTGTATATGTACCACATTTTCCTGATCCATTTATCTACTGAAGGGCATCTGGGTTGGTTCCATATTTTAGCAATGACAAATTGTGCTGCGATGAACATTGTTGTGCTGGTGGCTTTAGTATGTTCTTGTTTGTGGTCTTTTGGGTAGATGCCCAAAAGTGGGGCTGTGGGTCAAGGGGAGCTCTATGTTTAGCCTTCTGAGGAATCTCCTTACAGTTTTCCAGAGGGGTTGAACCAGTTTACATTCCCACCAACAATGAAGTAGGGTTCCCTTTTGGCCACATCCCCTCCAACATTTATTATTACTTGTATTCTTGATAAAGGACATTCTAACTGGGGTGAGGTGGAATCTCTATGTTGTTTTGATTTGCATTTTTTTTTATAGCCAGTGATGTAGAGCACTTTTTCATATGTCTCTTGGCCATTCTCATTTCCTCATCAGAGATGTCTCTTTGTAAGTCTTTAGCCCACTTGATGAGGGGGTTATTGGTTCTTTGCGGTTTTGTTTTGGAAGAATGTAATTTTTTTAGTTCTGCATATATTTTAGATATGAGGCCTTTGTTCATTGTATGGCCAGTAAAGATCTTCTCCCAGTCTGTGGGCTTTCTGTTTGTCTTGCGAGCTATGTCCTTTGCCATGCAGAAGCTCTGCAGTTTGATGCAGTCTCATTTGTCCATCCTTTCTTTGATTTGTTGCATTTCTGGGCCTTTGTAAAGGAAGTTCCGTCCTGTGCCAAGGAGCCCAAATATTTCTTTTACTCCTTCCTTTAGTGTTTTCAGGGTATCTGTTTTAATTTTTAGGTCTTTGATCCATTTGGAATTGATTTTGTGCAGGGTGATATATAAGGATCTAGTTTTAGTTTGTTGCAAGTGTTGAACCAGTTTTGCCAGCACCATTTGTTAAAGAGGCTATCTTTCTTCCAGACTATTTTTTTTAGCTCCTTTATCAAAGATTAAGTAGGCATAGTTCTGTGGGTTCATTTCTGGGTCTTCAATTTTGTTCCATTGGTCTTCAGGCCTGTTCCGGTGCCAATACCAAGCTGTTTTTATTACTATAGCTTTATAATACAGCTTGAAGTTTGGTATTGTAATTCCTCCAGCACTGTTCTTTCTGCTTAGGATTGTTTTTGCCATTCTGGGTCTTTTATTGTTCCATATGAATTTCTGGATTGCTTCCTCTATTTCCTTAAAAAATGGTGTTGGGATATTAATGGGTATTGCATTGAATTTGTAGATAGCCTTTAGCAATATTGCCATTTTGACTATTTTAATCCTCCCAATCCAGGAGCGTGGGAGGTTTTCCCTTTTCCTTAGTTCTGCCTTAATTTCGTTTTTCATGTTTTTAAAGTTATCAATACAGAGATCTTTCATTTCTTTGGTTAAGGTTATTCCTAGGCATTTTATGTTTTTTGAGGCTATTGCAAAAGTTGCTTTCCTGATTTCAGCCTCGGCATTTGGGTTATTAGCATACAGAAAGGCTGTTGATCTTTGAGGGTTTATGTTATATCCTGCTACTTCACCAAAGTTTTGGATCAGCTCTAGTAGCTTAGGAATAGAGTCTATGGAGTTCTTTAGGTTTAGGATCATGTGATCTATGAAGAGAGAAAGTTTAACTTCATCTTTTCCTATTTAGATCCCCTTTATGTTTTCTTCTTGCCTAATTGCTCTGGCTAGGAATTCTAGTACTATGTTGAAGAGGATGGGAGAGAGCAGACAACCCTGTCTTCCTCCTGATTTTAAAGGGAATGGCCTTAGCTTTTCACCATTTAGAATTATGCTTGCTGTTTGTTTGTCATAGCCTGCCTTTATTATATTAAGAAATGTTCCCTGGAATCCCAATTTTCCCAGTGTTTTTATCATAAATGGGAGCTGGATTTTGTCGGATGCCTTTTCTGCATTTAGAGATATAACCATGGATATAAACTTGCTCCTGTTGATGTAGTGGATTACATTAATTGACTTGTATATATTGAACCAACTTTGCATCCCTGGGATGAATACAGTTTGATCATAGTGTATGATTTTTTTGATGACCTGCAGAAGTCGACTAGCCAAAATTTTGTTGAGAATTTTTGCATCAATGTTCATTAGGGAAATCGGTATATAGCTCTCTTTCTGTCATGAGTCCCTGCCTGGTTTTGGGATGAGGGCTATACTGGCATCATAGAATGAGTTTGGTAGTGATCTGTCTCTTTCAATTTCATTGCAAAGTTTGAGGAATGTTGGTGTGAGATCTGTTTTGAAGGCCTTGTAGAATTCTGCTGTGAATCCGTCTGGACCTGGGATTTTCTTGGATGGGAGATCTCTTATTGCTGTTTCTATTTCAATGCTGGATGTGGGGGAAATGGGTTTGTTAAAAAAATTTAAATCTGGGCTGGGGATATGGCCTAGTGGCAAGAGTGCTTGCCTTGAATACATGAAGCTCTGGGTTCAATTCCCCAGCACCACATATACAGAAAACGGCCAGAAGTGGCGCTGTGGCTCAAGTGGCAGAGTGCTAGCCTTGAGCAAAAAGAAGCCAGGGACAGTACTGTGCTCAGGCCCTGAGTCCAAGGCCTAGGACTGGCCAAAAAAAAAAAAAAAAAAAAAAAAAAAAAAAAAAAATTTAAATCTTCAAGGTTGAGTTTGGGAATATCAATTTTTTCTAGGAAATTGTCCATTTCTCCCAGGTTATCGAATTTGTTGGCAGTAAGATTTGCAAAATAATCCCTTATTGTGTTCTGAATTTTGGCTGTTTCTGTGGTGATGTTACCTGTTTCATCTCTGATCTTGTTTATTTGGGTGTGATGCCTTGGTTTTTTGGTCAGATTTGCTTGGGGCCTGTGTATCTTGTTAATTTTTTCAAAGAAGCAACTCTTCGTTTTGTTAATTCTTTCAAATGTTTTTTTTTGTCTCTAAGTCATTTAATTCTGATTTAAATTTAATTATTTGCTTCCATTTATTGACTTTGGGTTTGGCTTATTGTTCTCTTTTGAGTACGTTAAATTGCTTCCTTAAGTTGTTGGGTTGCTGTTTCTCCATTTTGTTGGTGTAAGCACTCAGAGATATAAATTTTCCTCTGAGTACGGCCTTTGCTGTGTCCCAAAGGAGCTGGTACTTTGTGTCCTCTCATCTTGTTTGAATTACATAAACATTTGAATTTCTGTTCTAATTTCTTCAATGATCACTGATGGTTCAGCAATGTGTTGTTTACTCTATATAAATTGTAGGATTTTCTGTGGTGGCTGTTTGAGTTGAGCTCTAATTTTATTCCATCGGGGTCTGAGAGAATGCAGGTAATGATTTCAATACTTCTGAATTGGTACAGATTTTCTTTGTGCCCTAAGATGTGATCTATTTTGGAGAATGTTCCATGTGCTGCTGAAAAGAATGTGTATTCTGTTGTTGCTGGGTGGAATAGTCTGTAAATGTTGGTTAAGTCTAGTTGTTCTATGCAATTGTTTAGTTCTGTGGTTTCTTTGTTCAGTTTTTGGCGTGTTGATCTGTCCAGAGGTGACAGTAGAGTGTTAAAGTCTCCAACTATCAATGTTTTTGGGTCTATGAATGTTTTCAGAGTTAGTAGTGTTTATTTGATAAAGTTGGGTGCTCCTGTATTTGATGTGTAGATATTTAGGATGGTTACATCCTCCTGTAGGAGAGATCCCTTTATTAGTTTGTAGTAACCTTCTTTGTTTCTTCTTACTGTTTTTAGTTTGAAGTCAATTTTATCGGATTCTAGGATTGCACCTCCAGCCTGCTTATGGGGGCCATTTTTTTGGTAGATTTTATTCCAGCCTTTCACTTTTAGATGTTTGCTTTTTCTGGATAGATGTGTCTCTTGGAGGCAGCAGAAAGATGGATCTTGACTTTTGATCCAACTTATGAGTCTATATCATTTGATTGGAGAATTAAGTCCATTAATGTTGAGAGTTAGGATTGAGAGATGATCGTTTGTTCCTTTCATTATCACTATCTTGTTAAAAGCTGTGTTTTCCCGTTTCTTGATCTAATATTCTGGTTTTCTATTTAGGGTTCATTTCTCTATCTGTATTGTGATCTTGATTATTTTCCCTGTATAGTACATCTTTGAGGATTTTCTGTAATGCTGGTTTGGTGGAGATATATTGTTTCAGTTTTTCCTTCCTGTTGAAGACTTTTATTTGACCTTCAGCTATGAATGAGAATTTAGCTGGGTACAGTATTCTTGGTTGATTTTTATTTTTATTTTGGGTTTGACAAACCTCATTCCAGTCTCTCCTTGCTTTCATGGTCTCTGCTGAGAAGTCTGGGGTAATTCTGATTGTCTTTCCTTTATATGTGATTATTTTCTTCTCCCTAACAGCCTTAAGGATTCTTTCCTTGGACTCCATTGATCCTGTTTTGATCACAATATGTTGGTGGGATGTCCTTTTCTGTTCTGTTTGGTTTGGCATTCTAACTGCTTCTTGTATCTGTATAGGCCTATCCTTCTGGATATTTGGGAAGTTCTCAGCTAATATTCTGTTAAATATATTGCCTATTCCATTAACTTATTTCTCTAGGTTTTCCTCTATACCTATTAACCTTAAAGTGGGCTTCCTGATTGTATCTTGAAACTCCTGGAGTGACTTGTTTTGCCAGCTGGATTTTTTTTTTAATCGTTCTCCATAGATTCTAGGGAATCTTCAGTTCCTCAGATTTGAACTTATGCTTCATCTAGTCTGGACTGTAGGCTAGGGACTTGATTTTTGAATCTCTTTTGCTTCTGACTGGTCTTTCCTGATGATTTCCATGCCTTTGCTATAATTTTTTCTTTGGTCCTGCATGGACTTCTTTACGTCATTAATTTGGTTCTGAGTGATGTCTTTTACCTGGGTAGCTTTCTTTTCATTGGACCCTTGAAGTTCATTTTTCTTTCAATTTGTGGAGGCCATGAAATTGTCCATTAATTTTTTGTTCGCCTCATCACGCTTTAGAATAGTTGACTGAAGTGATTCAAACTTTTCATTTAACATCTTATCAGTAGACTTTGTAGAGCATTTTGAGGGTTCTCTTCTATGTCTTTGATCGACTGCTCGGCTTCCTGCTTGTTTTGAGTGGGAGATGAGACTCCATTGTTTGCCATATTTCTTGTGCTTCTTTTGCTCATTTGGATTGGGAATGCCAATCACAAGCACCTGAGAGCACCGTTTAAGACCCAAAGCAGACCTTACCAAGCACTGTTGTATAAATCTTAGAAGTTCACAATTATGTACATATACCTTCCCTCTCTTTTTTGTATATAAAATCAGATTTGGTGTCCCTAAAGAATACAATTTCAATATAAAAACCAACCCTGAGCCCTGTATTCTGTAGTTACTTATTTACCGTTATAACCCTATGAGCCATTTTTGTTCTTATATTAAGTTCTTTTTGGACTGGTGGGATTCCTCTATGAACTCTTTTGATTCAGTTGTACTGAACAGGAATACCCTTTATTCAATAACCATGGGTCAATGAAGTTTGGAGGTCCTGGAAGTAAATCAGGATGGTAAGTTAGTGGTAGTGAAGAGAATAGAGTAAAATGTATGGGTGTGTGTCTGTGATGATTTTGGTTTAGCTTCAGTGAAGTGGCAATGTGGAGAAGAGTAGAATCCGTAGATAGAACAAGGTTAAAATGATTGACAATGGAGAGTCAGCAGAAAAGAGTAAAGGTGTTAGTCATAGGAAAGTAATTTTAAAGAAAGAGAATGTGAAGAGCGACACAAAGAAAAAATACTGGAAAACAAACACCCAAAACACAAAAACTTCCCAAAAAACAACCCCCCCAAAACAAAACAAAACAAAACAAAACAAACCCAATAAAACAAATTAAAAACCGAAAACAAGAAATCAACGTCATCTCAAAAACGAAAGATAGAAAAGAAAAAAATTTAAAAAATGGAGTCTTCCTTGTTTGGGTTGGTTCTCGCCAGTCTCTGGTTTCCTTGGTATGGTCTCCAGTCTATTTTCCTGCTGCTTGGCTGGTTTGACTTGCTTTCTGTTTGCAGGGGTTGGATTTGCTCTGACCCTCCTCCCCTGTCAGTTAAATCCTGGGGCTCTGTGGTTTGCACAGCTTGCAGGTAGGACTTGGGTGTCCTCTGTAGATGGGGAACACTGAATAGTGTTGGGAACTGTGGCTCCTCCCATCTGCTGTGGGGCAGTTGCCTTTAATGCCTGGCTCTGAATAGGCTGTGGACTCATCAGGGCAGGGTGCCTCTGGCCTCCATTACCTGGCTGAGAATCCCTTGACTAAGGGAGGTTCCACCCTCCTGGGTGGGGCGACCTTCTCCTGGATGGAGCTGGCTGTGTAATTCAGCTCCATTTCCTGCTGGGATTTGGGCTTCCTCTGTGATGGGACGATTTATCTATCTCGGGAACTGTTTTGTGCCACCATTAGCTGCTCACCACTTTTGGTTTGCATTTAGAAATTCCAGCTGCTGGCCAGTCAGCAGCTGCTGAGTAGGTGTGGTGGGGCAGGGTGGGGCACCTCTGGCTGAGTTCAACTGCTGTATGCCTTCTGCCTGGGCAGGGGTCATTCTCTTGGTGGAGCTGGCTCTCACTGGGTGGTCCCTCTTGCCCTTTACAAAGATGGCCCCTTTGTCCTCGCTTTCCCCTGGCTGGCTTTAGTTCCAATCTGGTATGACCCTATGCCAGTGTCAAAGATGGCACTTTGCTCTGGCAGTGGGGGAAAGGCTAGCTTCCAGGAGCTGCTCTGTGGGTGCGAGTGAGAATGTCTTTCATGGGGTACTCATGCTCTCTCTGTGATTTCAGCCTATCTGTGCTCAGCCTGTGATCTGCATCTGTCTGCCGCCATCTGGAGGATTTCTCCCTGGTCACCGCTGTGACTTAGATTCGTGCTTTAGATTCGTGGAATGCTGGGTGCTCTGCCGGCACCAGCACAGGTGTGGCAGCGGGACACCGTCCGGGGCTCAAATCTGTGTTCTCAGGCCAGCAAAATCAATTTTTCCTTTCTGGACAGAATCCCTATACTGTTATAATTTTCTTGGGCTGTCTTTCTAGGAGTAAAAGTTTCTCTGGAGTGGTAAAACTGGGATGTTGGAGGGGGCTTAGCTAGGGCTCTGCTGCTCTTCCGCTGTCTTCCTGGAAGTTAGAATGAAATCTTGTGGAAGAAAATAGTAAAAGTTATATATGAAAATCTATTTATGACCTTATGTGCTATTTAAGTACATAAAAAGTATAATTATGAAAGAAATAGTTGACTAATTTATCTTTATTAAGAAGATCTGCTTATTGAAGTTGATTGAGTTCAGGACATACTATCCCCAAATATGGCATGTTGACATTTGAGGAAAACAACAGAAACAGTCTATAGGAAACATTTCTTTACACCTTTTCTCCTTTGAAGCAAGACATTAAATGTTGGATGACTTTTCCATAAAACAGATCATCACACCTTCATTCCAGATCGGTCCTCCTATACCCAGGGAGGAGATGTGTCTCTATAGCTACAGTCAGAGCATTGCAGAGAAGAATCAGAATGAACAAGTAGCACTTACTGAGTTACTTATTTATTTAATCTTTACAATTAGGCCATCCACTTTTATTTATCACACAGTATCACCCAGAAAAGTCAGTTTTCAATTCATTTGAATATATTTGTGTATTTTCACTTGCTAATCTGTCTTTTATTATAGGGATCTATGTCATGAAACTTATGATAGACAAAGAAAATACATTTCCTACAAAAGAAACTATTTAAGGGAGTAGGAAACATCTCCAACTGAGTAAAGGTATTTGGGATAATTCATGTTAAATATAAGACTTCTGCCTAAAATATGTAAATGACTGTTACAAATCTTTAAGCAAAAGACAGGTAGTTCCATTAAGAAATGGATGAAAGGCTTGAAGGGGCATTTTATAAATGTGGCTATGCAAAAGGGCAATAAACACATCAAAAGGTGTGCAGTATCATCAGGCAGCAGTGAGATACACAAGGGAAGCCACCACAGTCTCTAGTGGCTAAAATGATAAAGATGGACAATACTGATGATAAGAATATAGAGGAAATGGAATTTTGTATGCTACTTGTGGGTGTTAAATTGATACAACCAGTTGGGAAAACTGGAGGCATTTACATTTACAATAATTAGCCACATCAGTATTTCAGCAATCAAACCTCCCCAGAGGCCTAAAAATATTCAGAGTGGAGCTTCCTGATATTTTGTGAACTCTCTTGGGGAAAAAGAATGGAGTAGTAATAGGGAGGTATATGAATAAGAATTTGAAAAGTAAAAAAAAGGGACCTACTGATTGTGTGTCTGAGAGAAAGTCAGGCACTGTACAAACTTGTTTCTCCTACTTGGCAGTGCTACAGCTATTATGAATAAATCAGGTGTTTGTAGCTTCACTTGCCTGACTTTTCTCCTCTGCTAGATGTTATGAATCCAGAATTGGGAGAAGGCCAGGGGGTTCTTTTGTGAGTTGGCCTGAATTGTCAGCCACAGTCAGTCACCCCTTATTTTTTCTGCCCTTGGTGCTGCTGAACACTGAGAAGATTTCTAGTAAAAGACATTTTATAATAAAAATGTAGTGAACAATATTTGAATATATGTCTCTTAAATGGTGCCTAAAATAATGTTTTAGGGAATTTAAAATTACTGTACAATGAAAATATGAGTGATGCTAGAGTTAATATTTTCCTTCCAGTTCTGGTCTTGAGCTCAGGGCCTGAGCACTGTCCCTGAGCTTCTTCTTTTTTTATGCTTTTTTAAATTATTAATTAAATTTTGTTGACAAGGTGTTGTGCAAAAGAGGTATAGTTACATAATAGGGCAGTGAGTACATTTCCTGTGATATCTTACACCCTCATTTTTCTTTCCCTTCCCTAGCTCAGGTAGGCATATATACAATACCCAGTGTACCAAAATCATATACATTAGCCACGTGGTGTACGCCAAAGGAAATTCACCTAGGACTTTAAATATAATGTCAACAATGGAGTTTGCTTATCCTTGTCTTATATGATCATACATACATAGCTGTTGAGCTATTGTGATCCACTGAGAGGCCTATTTTAGACCTTTTTATGTTTAGTAGTTGTTTGGTTTTAGATACATAATGTAAGGTCACTGACCCAAACCTGTGGAAATAACATTTGACAAGAAGTTTTTTGTTTCACAGACCTGGTTTCTACTGTCCCTCCCCACCCCCCACACACCTTAACAGTCATATATCAAGAAGACCATGCCCCTCCTTTGTTCTGTGTGTTCTAGGCTTGTCTTACTCAACATTATTTGTTCAAGTTCTGACCATTTCCCTGCGAATACCGATATTTTATCATTTCTAATCGCTATGTAGTATTCCATTGTGCATAGGTACCACATTTTTTGGATCCATTTATCTGTAGAGGGGCATCTGGGTTGTTTCCACATTTTGGCTATTGTGAATTGTGCAGTGATAAACATGGATGTGCAGATGTCTTTTTGATATCCTGAGACCTGTTTCTCAGGATAGATGCCTAGGAGTGGTATGGCTGGGTCATAGGGTAGGTCTATGTTGAGCTTTTTGAGGAACCTCCATACTGTTCTCCAAAGTGGTTGTACTAATTTGCACTCCCACCAACAGTGGAGAAGGGTTCCTCTTTCCCCGCACCCCCTCCAGCATTTGTTGTTGCCTGAGTTCAGAGTATAGGATATTCTAACTGGAGTGAGGTGGTATCTCAAGGTTGTTTTTATTTGCAATTCCTTTACTGCCCGGTTGTTGAACATTTCCTCTTATGTTTCTTTGCCATTTTTATCTCTTCTCCTGTGAAGTCTCTCTTTAGCTCCTTTGCCCATTTAATAATTGGTTTACTGGGCTTGGAGGGGGTTAATTTTTTGAGTTCTCTGTAGATGACCGATATCAGGCCTTTGTCTGTTGCTGTGCTGGTGAAGATCCTTTCCCATATGGTTGGCTGTCTTTCTAGTTTGGTGGTTATGTCTTTAGTTGTGCAGAAACTTTTTATTTTGTAGTAGTCCCATTTGTTGAGTCTGTCCCCTCTCTGTTGTGTCCCTGGGACTATATTCAGGAAGTTCCTTCCTGTGCCTATAAGTTCTAGCATCTTTCCTACTCTGTCCTTCAGTAGTTTCAAAGATTCAGGTCTGATGTTGAAGTCCTTGATCTATTTGGAGTTGATCTTGGTGCATGGTGATAGACTAGGGTCTACTTTGAGTTTTCTACACATGGCTGCCCAATTTTCCCAGCACCAGTAGTTGAAGAGGCTATGTTTTTTCCATTGTATGTCTTTAGCTCCTTTGTCGAATATCAGCTGACTTTAAAAATGCGGCTTTATTTATGGGTCTTCTATTCTAATCCATTGGTCTTCAGATCTGTTTTTATACCAATATCAGGCTGTTTTTGTTATGTTGGCTCTATAATAGAGCTTGAAATCTGGTATTGTGATACCCCCTGAGTTTCTTTTGCTCAAGGTTAGCACTCTACCGCTTGATCCACAGCTCCAATTCTTGCCTTTTCTGTTTATGTTGTTTCCTGCATACTAGGCAAGCACTCTACCACTAAGCCACATTTCCAGCCCAGATGTTTTCATCTTGAAAAGACATTTCCAAAGCCAGGATTATCTGCACAACAGGATACATATCGTGTGTGTGACCTCTATTGAAAAACATTGTTTTCTTTCATCTGACTATTCTCTCTTCTACATTATTATCATCTCTTCTATGTTACCATTCTATTTGGATAACTGAAAGGATCCCAGAGACACTTCAGTGCTTTTGATGGATAGTGCCATTGTCCTAAGTCTTTCTTGTTCATCATTATTTTGTCCTATAGTTCTAAAAAATCTTGTCAGGCATTTATTATTGGAGATTTTTTTTGTTTTCCCTGTCTATTTCTTCTAGATAGAGATGAATACAAACTCAATTTTTTTTTGTTGTTCTTTATTGGTCAGAAGAAAGCAAACAACTTGATTGTGTTCAGAGCCTGTCTCATGCTTCATTAGGTACTGGGGATAAGCAGACAGGAAACAGCATTACAGGGCTCTGCGGAAACATCTGATTTATTTTTATGAGCAAGTTATAGTCTTTAAGACATGGTCACCCAAAGGGTGCCATATACATCATGAAAGTGAAAGATGTTTTCTTTTATGTTATGAAATAACCCATGCATGTAATTCTTTTCATGGGGGAAAATAAATAGTCTCTTAGAACAAAATGATTTTTTAAACCATGTTTTTTAGTTGTCTTTCCAAAATTCAATGATTTGGTTGCTTTGGCCAATTTCAAAAGCACAAAAACAATCATCAGTATCTACACCTCAGAAGAATGTGAAAGGCCAAACTTTCTGGGCTTAAAGTTAGAGTTCTTCATCCTATTCTGATAGAAATCTTTCTCCATTTGGAATGCTGCACCTCTTCCCTTCTCAGAACAAAATTTTTATAAATGTGTATTTTAAATGATTTACAAATGTTGACTGAGTACAGTCAAACTTCTATTTTAGCAGAAAAGCTGACTGGGTGAAGTTAGTATTGGAATACATGAGATTAAGTACAACATGCATTTGGATTTATGAAACAATAATAACAACTCTATATTATGTAATAGTTTATCATTTATGGCTTAAAAACATGACAGGTATTTTCAGTCACTATATTACAGATCAGAAATTAACTTATAATTGAAACCCCATTGTGTACTACCAGAAGGTAATGGGAGAAAATGAGGGAGGTGGTAACAATATTCAACAAGAATTGTATTCATTTCCTTACCTATGTAACTATAGCCCCTCTGTGCATCACCTTAACAATAAAATTAAAAAAACAAAACAAAAGAGCTATTATAAAGATTAGAAAAAAGAAGTTAATTTATAAGACTATTTTCAGAAAATGGCTTAAAATTAATTTTTCTCATAGTAGAGCCCTTGTGATCTTCAGCTCATGATCCATTCTCCTTATTGATTTTACCTTTCAGAGGTTTCTACTTAGCTTGTACCCACGCACCTGAAGCCCAACACATTCATTACTTTCTCCTCAAACTTTACTTCTCAGCCATACGCTAGTAGCTTACTCTTGTTATCCTAGTTACCTGGAGTGCTGAGAATAGGAGGATCACACTTCAAGGTCGGCATAGGCAAAAAAGTCCATGATATTCCTTACTCAGTGGTAAGGAGACAGCATAAGACTAAGCTATTATCCCAGTTATGGTGGATCACAGTCCAGGCATACTCAGGCAGGAAGCAAGACTCCTTTAAATTAACCAGTGCGAGAAAGGACTGGGGGTATGGATCAGTGGTGGGGCACTGCCTAGCAAGTGCCTAGCAAACACTACTGTCATCAAAGAAACAGAAAAGAGACATACAATCTGTCTTCCCTTTATGATGGCTTACCTGTTTTTGTTCATGATATATCATTTCTTACTGGTTTCACCATCAAGATCTAAACTTTATTCCACTTATTTATAATTGCTTTCTCACAAGTCATTAAGAAAATTTGTTTCCTAATTGTTGGCTATACTTAAAACATCAGCCTTAGAGATGAGCATCAAAGACCTGAGTTCTAATTTGGATTCTATAAATTCATGAAGTACACCAACGTCTATAGGTTTCTTACATAGCAATCAGCAAATACTTCCCTAGGGGTGTACCTAAGTGATGCAAAGTATGATATTAGGTATTGACAATTAAAAAAAGTTGTTAGTTTCCTTCTGGAAACAATGTTTATTAGAAAGATTCAATTTTATGAATGATAAGTAGCATCAGATACTTGAGTTGCTACATCTTTAAAGAGAAGATCTTTTTCAGTTCTTTCGTCTTTTGTCTTCTTTTCCTCATTCTTCTTTATCTGGTATTAGGGTTTGAATCACTAGGGTACTTTTCCATATGAACCATGCTTCTAGTTCCATTTTTTTCAAGTGAAAACTCAGGCTTGAAGAGGTAAAATAACTTGTAATGAAAACAAGGTTGATTGTAGTGTGTGAGAAACTAAAATGCTGAAGAAGGGGTCAGTGAAATAGCTTAAATACTGATGAGTGCTTAGTGGATATGGTAGCTGTTGAAGTTGTAACAAAGTATAAAGGTTTAGAACACTTAAAGGAATTAATGATAGCCTGGATTGAAGAGGGGAAAGAGAAGGTGTATGGAAAAGAGACTCAAATTTGAGACTTGATGGAGAAAACAGGAGAAATGAGGCATCATGAGCAGATAAGGAAATCATACAATTTTTTTTCCCTTGTCCTCTAGGTTTGAACTCAGGGCCTGGCTGTTGTATCCCTGAGCCTCTTTGTGTTCAATGTTCGTGCTCTTCTACTTGAGCCACAGTACCACATCCAGATTTTTCTGAGTAGTTTATTGGAGACAAAAGTCTCACAGCCTTTTCTACCTGGGCTGGATTCAAACCGTGATCCTAGATCTCAGCTTCCTGAGTAGCTAGGATTACAGGTATGAGCCACCAGCATCAGGCTAAGAGGAGTCAGTTTTAAGAAGTGAAGATTGTTCTGAGCTTCAGCCCAACCTTTTAAATTTTTTTCAGCAAAGCTGGAGGTGTGGCTGTGTAGTTTTATCCCAGCCTACTTAGTCTGAATTCCTGAGTGCAAGTCACAATGTGACCACCTGCCCTCTCCCTGTAAAGGAAACATTTTAAAAAGAGCCAGAAAGTGATTCTTTTTTTTTTATTATCAAACTGATGTACAGAGAGGTTACAGTTTCATACGTTGGCATTGGATACATTTCTTGTACTGTTTGTTACCTCCTCCCTCATTCCCTCCCTCTTTCTCTTTCCCCCCATGAGTTGTTCAATAGATTTACACTAAACAGTTTTGTATTGCTTTTGTAATTGTCTTTTTTACCCTGTGTCTCTAGATTTTGTAATTCCCTTTCAATATCCAGTATCCACAGTTTCCAATATACTCAGATAAGATACAGAGATAGTGTAGCCCCATAACTATACCCTTATGAACACATAAGATGATGCTAAGTGAAATGAACTCCATGTTATGGAAACAATTGTTATATCACTGTTGTAACTACTTTCAACGTGCTATGTGTAACTGTAGCTTCTATTATTGATGATCTTCTTGTTTCCTCTTCCTGTGGTTGTACCTACAGAAAGTGATTCTTACAGAGATCCTTTCTTAAAGAACACATATGTTGGAACTATCTGAGTGAAAAGTGGTAGTTGAAGTATAGCAATGATGTTTAATTCTGAGTACTGGATTATAGTGAGACAGAGGAGGAAGACAGTATAAGAAGTTTAGGCTCTAAAGGATCCAATTGGCCAGAGAGGAGTAGAAAAATCAGAAAAATAGGAAAAAATTCAGTTTCAAAAAGTGGAATGTGGCAAAATAATTTTAATAAGAGGCAAAAATGTTACACTAAAGTTATTTTTAGTGGCAGTCACTGGTGGCTCACATCTGTAAAGCTAACTACTCAGGAGGCCTAGCTCTGAGGATCATGGTTTGAAGCCAGGTAGGTCAGGAAAGTCCAGCAGACTATTGTCTTCAATTAACCAGCAAAAAGCTGGAAGTAGAGCTATGACTAAAGTGATCACAGACTAGCCTTGAGGAAAATAGCTCAATAGCTTGGAGACAACACTTAGACCCTGAGTTCAAGCCCCAGGACTAGCCGACATGCATGTGTACATGCACACATGCGCGCACACAAATACATGTGTTATAATGAAAAAAATATCTTACAGAGAAATGTTATAATTCTGTTCTTTTCTTTTTTGCAACTCCTGGGGCATGGCCTCAGGGTTTGATCACTGTCCCTGGCTTCCTTTTGTTCAAGGCTAGCTCTCTACTCCTTGAGCCACAGTGCCTCTTCTAGCCTTTTCTGTTTATGTGGTGCTGAGGAAGCAAACCCAGTGCTTCATGAATGCAAGGCAAGCATTCTACCGCTAAGCCATATTCCCAGACCAAGGAATGTTATAATTCTTGTAGAATAGGATCTTTTTGTTAATTCTGTTCCCTAGTCATTTAGGTATGTGAGTGTAAGCAACTTTCCTAAAGCGTTGTTAGAGCTTGGTTTCCATATTTCTTAAGGAAATGAACAAATCTCACCAAAGAAACAACTTTACAGAGATGTATAAAATAAGTTTTTGTTCATGAACATATCAGTTTCCCTTTGATTTATTTTATCTTCATTTTAAAAAATAATTTTAACTCTCACACTTTTGTTCAGAATTACTAATAAGACTGAAAATAAATTGGATAAATAATCTCTACTGGAAGAATAACTTCCTTGGGGAAGTATAACTCCAAAGAGAAAAACAAATAGACTTTGACAAGTAGACAAACAGGATTTATTTTCAGAGAAGTTAGACATAATGATTCTAATTAAGATGATTTAAAAAAAATTCACAGGATTTTCAGTTCCTAAACAAGTTTGTAAAAAGAAAAGGGAGTCTTATGAAATAAAAGCGTTTTTAAAAAAAAATTAGTGAGAGTAGAGAGGTGTGAATTACAGTTTTAGATGTGTAGATTTTTAACAGGATATTTAATAATTTTTGTGAACTTTTGATAAAGTTATCAAATTCATTTTATTTTTTGTATCTGATATTACAAAATACTTGGAATTAACTTTTGAAACTTAGTTTGCCTCAGAGTGTCCTGCTGTTTTTACATGTCTTCATATTTACTATCAAGTGACAGAAAATATTTTATACAGCAATTATTTTAGATACTATAAGTCAGTAGAAAAGTTTTTCATTTTCCCCACATGTAAATTAGCTTCTTAAATTTTGCATAACTTTGTCAAGACTGAAAAAAAAAACCTTCCAAGATCTTAAAAGAAATCATGTAAAACATTATTTTAAGCATTTACAAATATTTTGTTCAAGTTTTGATTCAAATTAAAATTGTTTTAGCATTGTGAATGCTGGATGATGCGGACCTAAGAGACAATGACATTGTGAGGAGTTTTGATTCTAGGAAGTCTGGACTGCTTTAGCTTCTGTTGTTTCAAAATGGCTCACACATGTGCACAGGAGAGTGCACAAATGTGCACACGAACAAGGAAGTTTTCTCAAGTTTTTATTGGCATGTATTGCTGGTACAAAATAATGGATTTAATTACTGTACTGTTCTGCATAAATGCAATGTACTTTGAGCATATTCATTCCCCTGTTATCTTCCCTTGTTCTCCTCCCACTCATCTCCTTCCCAAATAGTTCCTTTTCTACTTTCACCTGTTTTTCCTTTATCTGGATTCTGAATGTTAGAGAAACATGATATTTGTCTTTCAGATTATACCTTACTTTGATTAAAATCATGATTTCTAGTTTATCCTTCAAAATCCAGAATTTTATTTTTCTTTATGACAGACAAGTACTCTGTTGTTTATATAAATCCATTTTTAAAAAAATCCATGATTGCCTAGACTGATTTAATGCCATGGCTACTGTGAATAAAGCCAGGATAAACATGGGTATGCTGGTATCTCTATTGTTTGCTCATTAATCCCTCCAAACATAAGTCCAAAAATGGCACAACCAAGTCACATAGTAGTTCTACTTTGACTTTTCCAAAGAAGCTCCATTCTGATTTCTATCATGTCTTAAGAGAAATGAGAATGTAGATAATATCAGGAGTAATATTAGCCTGGATTCTGCAGAGAAACATGATCAGTTGGAGGCTAATATAAACACATTGGTCCATAGATGTGGAAGGAGATTTATTAGAGGCATTGACTCATATAATGATGGATCTAGTATTGGGAAGCTGGTGATCAGTTTGAAGAATTGTGAGACAGAGAGCTGATGATACACCTTTCAGTCCAAACTTGCAGGTCTGAGAAGCAGGAACACCAAAGGCAGGAACATTGAAGACTAATGCCTTCCTCCAGCCTTTGCTTCTCACCAGGCTTGCAATGGATTGGATTTGATGGTGTCCACCAGCATTGAGGAGAGCCATCTGCTTTACTCAGTGCACTAACTTAAGTTTTAATATCTTATGGAATTACTCTCACAGACACACCCAGAAACTAATGTTTATTTTACCTTGATATCTATGGCCCAGTTGAGTAAACTTGATACACAAAATTTAGCACTGGGTGTATGACAAAGAATATAAAGTGACATCAAAGTAGGATTTTTTGCTGTAGGTATGTGCAAACAAGTCTGAAAGTCCGTTGTAGTTAGTTGCTTTGGAGAGTAAGTTTTCTAATACTTGCACTATTTCTCCCAACTTTCTGCCTTCTCTCCCACCTTATTTTGACACGTTCTTCTCTAAATGTGAGTATGCCTATACTGAATTTAAATTGCGAAAAAGTTACACAAGGTTTAATGTGTTAATGACTAGTTAAGTCATTATTTTGAAATGGTAAAAAAAAGAGAACATTATGCAAGAAAAATAGGATCACAGAGTAATTTCATGAAAAAAAGTGCCTCTGTTTAATGATTTGTAAAAGAAGTAGAAAGCATTTTCAGTGAAAACTGCTAATTATTTTGGTTTTCCATAATGAAAACCTGTGATGTTGTTTAAATGTCTCTGTTCATTAGTTTACTTCCTGACAGGGGCACATTTTACTGCTTTATGTATTTTCTCACTTCTCTGATTCAAAAATCAATTGATGAACTTAAAGTTTTTAATGAGATTATGGCATAATCTCTTGATCATGGAGGGTGATAATTTAAGTTGTGTTACTTTAGGATGAGAACAAGTATTTCTTTACCTTCCAGGTCTGTTTGAGTTATCACTTATGTATCTTGGAATAGTTTTTATTTATTTTGCTTTGTCAGAAACATCCACAAATCAAATAATTATTGATAAACATGAAAGGACTTTTGTATAGAATAAATTTTATGGTCATTATAGAAATTAACCTTGGAAACAATTGTTTTTGCCATACTAATGACTCTTAAAGCTTCAATGGTGCCTATCTGTGGCAGCCTGCTCCATGACAACTCTGTTCAAACTAGAAAAGGGACAAGATTCTAAGGTCAAATATGAGAAATAGCATGTTGTTTTCCAGAATTGAACAAGTTGTGTTTAAGAATATTTGGAGCCTAGATTTCTCTTCAGTTTGATCAGAATAGAGTCTTTAAATTTATGGATTCTCTTCCCTTACCTCCCCCACCCCCCTCACTGTTGACTTGTCTTTGCTTGCTGCTGACATATTGTCTAAAGTATTGCCAGCAAAATCCCTTTTCTGTATGGGAGAGGCATGCAGAAATCATTTAGAGCTGTCCTTATCAATTTTCTGAGTACCACTGCAGACTTAGGTATGGGATCTGTCTTCTATTTAGACCTCAAGACCTCTTCATTTGCCCAAAATGCTCTGTCTGCCCACTTCAGCTTACTTCGTGCCACTCACTAGATGTGTAGAACCAGATGTGATTCAGCAGATGGAATAGTAGACCCAGTTTGGCCTTAGATGATCTACTTGGCTTGGTTTCTAAGCACACTAGGTAAACCACAATGACTCTATGGACTTTACTCTGAATTTATGGATAAAGAAAGACTTTCTATTCATAAAGTATTTTCAGAGATGGAAATAGAATATAAATATAGAATAGTAAATAAGTGATCCTCAGAAATTGGCCAAGGAAAGAAGAAACGGAATATTGACTACCTTAGTGTTCAGTATTTAGTACTAGACATCTTCACAGAGGTTTTTTAAAAGACATTCTCCTACTTGCCTTTTCACTACCATGTTATCACCTAGACTGCTCACGTCTTATATTTGCTGGACTGCTTGCTATTCTGTGCATTTTGGCATCTATCTGATTTAGACCTTCTCTGGGAGAGCCTGTCTTCCTTAAGTATAATGGCAATTTAGTTGACACAGAAGGAGAGACAATGGCTACATGTTGTTATTTAGCTGATGCATAGCGAAATAGGAATTCTCTCTTGTACTAAGGCCATTTCTCTCTTAGCCCAAAAAAGCACATATTTTTTCTCATTTATTTTCCTTCCTTCCTTCCTTCCTTCCTTCCTTCCTTCCTTCCTTCCTTCCTTCCTCCCTTCCTTCCTTCCTTCCTTCCTTCCTTCCTTCCTTCCTTCCTTCCTTCCTTCCTTCCTTCCTTCCCTTTCTCTTTCCCTTTCCTTTGTTTAAGACCAGGATTCAACCTGGTATCTAATGATTTTGCTCATTGGTTGACCTTCTACCACCTAAGCCAAACCTTCAACTCCCCCCTTTTCATTATGCTTACACAGCCATAAGGATTCCTTCCCAATTTTTAAATATATAAAATTGTACTCAAACAAGAGAAGAAAACTGCCTTTTAGAGATTTCAAAAACAAATAGGCACTTTTTTTAGACATTTTTCAGTAAAACATCAAACAGATGTTTTTCTCACTTATGTTTTTATTGACAATGGTGAGCACAGTAGGTGCAGTCTCTAGGAGCTGCATTTCTCTGTGTGGATTCCATTCTCAGGCACATATGCCAGGCTGTTGAGTAGAAATGCAGCCCCTGCAATGCTAGATTATGTGATTCCTAAGTGAATGATCTTATGGCAACCTAGAATGTTCTTACAAATAACTTTACTGGCTTGGGGAAAGTGCCCCCTCTTGAGACTGAGTGAAACTTAACAAGAATTATATGGAACAAAGATGATTACCGCAGAAAGTGATTTAGGAAGAGCAAATATTGGCCAGGCAGATAGAGGTTTACTTCAATAAATATCCCCGAAGCCTAGATAACTGTACAAGATTATGTGACCTAAATAAAATAGGAGCAATTTAAATGGACTTAGCAGCTGATTGGTCTGGCTTTAGAGTTTTCTTGGGGCTTGGGACTTGCAGTTTTATAGGACCCTAAGTGGAAACATTTCTTTGATTTGATATGAAAACATTTTTCTGTAAGTCAGTGATCTTTAGTGGGAAAGTAATAGATTATGCTTTCAAATTCAGCTAACACAAGACTTGTTTGTTTTGTTTGATCTCTGCAGGGTAGAAAAGCAGACTAATAGAAAAAGAGTAAATGTGTCTTTACAGTTTCCAAGAATGGATGATTTTAGCTAGCCTTTCCAGCATGATAAAGCAGCTAATTTATAGCAGTTAATAATTACTGGCATTTATAACCTATTTAAGTGATGGTTTAAAAACATTCCAGTAGATTGTAACCATTCTTGTGGAATTGAGCACTTTTAAACATGTCCTCCCCCGCCCCCGACAAATTTGAACACACACAGAATAGAATGGTTGCATCCTCATCAAAGAAATAAAGAAATAGCAACAAAATAGCTTTTATTCAGTCAGTTCTCTCAGGAAAGAGATGCCCCGTGCCAAGAGGGTGAGGTCAGACAGCATCGTATGCTAGAGAGGAAGATGGTGAGACAGTCAACTTTGCAGCTTCTCAATGGCATCTCCATAACTTCCAGAAATTATAAGTACACAGTCTAAAAAGCACTGATATAAAATTCAATGGTTGGCTTTAAATCACTTTTTAGGCTTACCTATAACTAAAATTTCCAGGAATGTCTGTGTTTTTCACTTATTTTTGTACAAGGATTAGAAGTATTGCCAGAGGCTCAGGATCAGCACATATCAAGCACAGCAGATTCCAGCTGAAAACATTGGGAACATTGAATAGGTATTTTTTTTTGGGGGGGGGGGTGGTGGTGCGGGGCAGATATCAGTTCTATATGTCTATATTCAAAGCTATTAAAACTATTTTTTTGGTCTGTTGAGTTCAATTCTGCTTCACTCTGTTTCACTTTTATCAAAATGATTTTACTTGGAACTTTATATTTTCCTGCCTATTGAAAACACACATATATGTTGCACATACATTTAAAATATATATCATTAAATATTTTACATAAAGAATGTGCTTTCTTGTAACACTAATGAACAAATCCATTACTTAGCAACAATTCCAAGTGCATTTACAAGGCTTCTGTTTGGATCCCAGCAATGTGTTGGTATGTAAAGAGGAGCAAGTTAATGTCTATGAAGCATGTAGCTTTGTGAGTGAGCAGGATAAGATAAAATTCCAAAGCAGAGTAATAAATTTTGGTTTGGAGAAGTACAGGAAACTATTAGTATCTAATAGACATCTAAGTTTAAGGAAGACTTTCTGGGGTACCACAACTAACATATCAAATTAAACTGAGTTAAACTGAGTGTTCTAATAGAAGCCTTTGTGTCTACTGAGTTACAGACTATCCTCACATCTAAGCCTCTTTAGTAGTGAGGATTACAGGCATGAGCCCCTGGCATCCAGTACTTTAATATGTTTATTGATATTATCTTAGGAACCACCAGGGCAAACCTTTCATGATTTTATTTTATTTTTTGTAGTACTGGGGTTTGAACTTAAGATCTCCCACATACTAGGCTAGTACACTACCACTGAGCTGCATCTCCCGCTCATCAATCATAATTTTAGAGGTTAAGCTAAAATAAACTTAAACAAAGCTGGAATTTGTACCTGAGAAATACAGATAAGTCAGATGCTGGTGGCTCACACCTGTAATCCTAGATACTCATGAGGCTGAGATTTGAAGATTGTGATTTGAAGCCAGGCAGGGCAGAAAAGTCTGTGAGATGCATCTCCAATTAAACAGCAGAAAACCGGAAGTGGCATTGTGGCTCAAGTGGTAGATTTAGCCTTGAGCTGAAGAGATCTGAGTTCAAGCCCCAGGACTGACAAAACCAAACCAAACCAAACCAAAACAGCAACAACAGAAGAAATACAGACAACTATGTTCATTTTGAAAGTATAGTATGTTTAATGAAAATTAGTGTATACTGGCAAATATTTTTAGATGTAGCAGTAGGTAAGTAGTATAGAAAAATGCCAAGACTCTTGCCTGGAGTTATGCAACCAGCTTTTCTTTTTTAAATTTATTTTTAAACTCTAACTTATGATAGATTGATGAGCATTCAGTGAAATGATGGGGGTGGGGTTTGTTGGTATGTGGCAAGCTAAAGTGACCAAACCAACCTTTGGCATTTACCTTTCTTCTTCTCCTCCCCCTCCCCCTCCCTTTCCTCTCCCTTTCCCCCTCCCCTCCCTTTCCCCCTCCCCTTCCTCCTCCTCCTCTCCTTCCTCCTCCTCCTCCTCCTTCTTCTTCTCTTCCATTTCTTTATTGTCAAAGTAATGTACAAAGGGGTTACAGTTTTGTACATAAGGCAGTGAGTACATTTCTTATCCAACTTGTCTTGTCCTCCCTCATTTTCCCCCCACCTCCCCTTTCCTCATTTCCCTCCCCTCCCATGACTTGTACAGTTGGTTTATACCATATGGTTTTGTAAGTATTGTTGTTGCATTGGTTTGTCTTTATATCCTTTGTCTCTCAATTTTGGTATTCCCTTTCCCCTCCCTAGTTCCAATACCCATATATAAAATATCCAGGGTACTAAAATCAGTAACAGTGATATCAGCAGTAAAACCACAGGAAAAAAATACAAAAGAAAAAGGGCATAATTTCACATGGTATGTTATTTACCTTTCTTCTTTATTGAGCATAGTTATTTTTCAGTCTTGATGTTGCAAAGTTTGTTTTTTATTTTCTTTCTTCTGATAATACTTGATACATTCATGACACCACTAATACAAATTTTTGTACATTTATTGATAGTTTATAGTGGAAATAATGATAAAGAGTACAGTGAGGATGGCAAAGACATGTCACATCTTTACTTGAACCTGAAAAATAGCTTTTTATAGGAAGTAGAGTATTATAAGCTTCTTAGAAAACATTTTGTTTCCAAAGAGCTTATGATTTAGAAAATGAAATTTAGAAATTTGGGAATGATAGAGTTAAATAGAAGCTAACATATTCATTGTTGACAATTAGATACCTTGTAATTTCTGCTCTGGCTTAATATTTTTTTTGGAAAAGGTTCATGCTAGAAATATTTTTCAGACAAATGAAAAACTCTTTGGCTCATTATCATTTGTTTTGTACTTCCCCTGTGGTTTGATCTATTTTTTGTTCTTTCTGAATGACTCCATTGAAACTACTGCAACAAACTTGCCAGTTAAAAAATTTTTAGGTGTTGATAGTAAACTATAGGAGATGTTAATGTACTTATCTGTACTGTTTACATTTGTTAAATGAAGAATATAACCTATTGTAAAATATAATATGCATTCATACAAGGCAGGACAAAAACATCAAGGTATTGTACAATAATATAATAATTTTATATGGTCAGATGCACATAGCTATTGCATCTATGTGATGCTCTCCTAAGAATATCCTACTTTGGTTTCACTCTGTGTGAATGCCTAAAGACCTGTATAATTTATCATGGACCAATGTATTTTTCTTCCTTTTACCATCCACTATGCTTACTTGCAGATTTATAGGTAAATTTTAGATACCACAAATGAGGAAAGTATACAACCTTTGTGTCTTTGGATCTATCTTACTTCATGTAACATAATTTTTTCCAAGTCTTCCAATTTTCTTATGAATGAGAGACTTCTTAGAAGAACAAATAAGAGAGAGAGGGAAGAAGATGGCGGAGGAGCAGCAGAGCCCTATCTAAGCTCTCTCTCCAAGAACCCAGTTTTTCTTCCACAGGGAAACTTCTAACCCTAGAAAGTTAGCCCAAGGAAGGTATTACAGCATAGAGATTGAAGCCAGGAAGGAAAAAAAACGAGACAGCAGATCCAAGAATCCAGATTTCAGCCATAGGCGGCAGTGCCACCACCAGCCTGCTGCTTACCTGGTGGAACCAAATCTACACCTACCTCCAGCTTGCACCAGCGACAATGAGAGAAATCTGCCAGACCGCAGCAGACAGACACAATTTGCAAGCCGTGCATGAAAAGTCTGAAGAACCAGAGGAAGCTTGAGTACTCCACAAAAGACAGTCTTGCTCAAGTCTGCACCCACAGAATGCCATTCAGAAAGTAGCTCTCCTCCCACCCCCCTCCACCATAATGAACCTCCATCTTTGTCTCTGGCATAGACAACCAGAGTAGACTGAAAATAAGGTGTGCCAGGGGAAAGTAAGGACAAAGGTGTCATCTTTGAAAAGATCAAAGGTGCAGGAGTAGTGAGTCCCAGCTCTGCCCAGGGGAAGCACTCCCTGCCCAAACAGAAGTAAGCTCCTGAGGGGCTAGTGGCCCCTCAACACCAGTAAACACAACAAGAGGCGAGCATCCAGGTCACCATAACTGTAACTGCCACTGAGTCAGCAACAGACTAGTTTTCCAGGCCAAACATTGTCCACCAGTGACTGGTGGTACCCAGCCTGTAACCACAAAACCCAGTGAACAACACAGCCAGCTCCACCCAGGAGAAGATAGCCCCAGCCAGGTGGGCGGAGCTTCCACCACAGGCAGCTCCATCTTTCCAACCAGAGCCTGCAAGGTGGGTGGAACCTCCATCTTTCCAGCCACAGCTTGCCGTGTGCCTTCAGCAGCCCCATGATCCTGCCAGGGGCCCACCACAGCCAGTTCAGGGTCCCTGCCTAGGGCCTGCCACAGCCAGATCAGGCCTCTCACCCAGGGCTGCTGTACTTAATTTGGGGCTCCCGCCAGGAGCCCGCTAAAGTCAGTTCAGGGCTCCTACTTGAGTCCTGCCACAGCCAGTTTGGGGCTCCTGTCTGGGGCCTGCGCAAACAGTTTGGGGCTCCCACCTGTGGCCTGAAGTAGGCAGTCCTGGGCTCCCGTCTGGGGCCTGCCACAGCCAGTTCAAGATTCTGGCTCAGGGCCCGCCTGCAGGCATCTCAGGATTCCCGACCTGAGCCCGCTGCTTGCCCTCTCCCATGCCCTCAGCAGCCCAGAGGTCCCACAGGTCCCACTGCCTTCGAGGTAGAATGCTGCTGTTGCTAATGCCTTGGGAACAACAGACTGGTTCCCCAGGCTGACCACAGTCCCCCAATCACTGAATGCACCCAACTTCTACCCACAATCCTCAGAAACCACAGACTCACCACTGCCTAGGACCTCCAGATTCCATTGAGCCCAAGTGAATGGTAGACAAGATAATAGGGCTCTTGGGGCAATCTGAGTGAGTAAAAGGGGTTGTTAGAACATTTTTATCAACCCAAAAAGAAATAAGAACAAGATTGTAATGGTATACAATCCAGCCACTGAATACAGGGCTCAGGGTTGGTTTTTACTTCCAATGGGAAATTTGTGGGAATACTAAATCTGCTGCTATATGCATAAAAAGAGAGGGAACTTACCTGCCTAGGATTTTGTACCTATAAGAATAGCACAACAGGACTTGGTTCAGATCCTAAATAGTGCCAAAGGGGGCTAACAGACTAGCATTCCAAATCCAAATGGGCAGAAGAAACACAAAAAGTATGGCAAGACAGGGAATCTCATCACCCACTCAAAACAAACAGGGAACAGAGCATTCAATGGAAATCCTAGAGGAGAGCCCTCAAAATGCTTTACCAACTATGCTGATAAAAATGATAAATGGAAAGTTTGAGTCTCTCCAGACAAGCGTTGTAGAGCATGAGGAGGCAAACCAAAGAATAATTCATGAATGTGATGAATCCAACCGTAAAATAATAGAGGGCTTCATGGCTTCCACAAACAGAATAATATAGGAACTCCAACAGAAAGAAAAAGATTCCCATGAAAAGATAGCTACCCAGCTAAAAGAGATTAGAGGCAGCACCCAGAACAAAATTAATAAAGCAAGGAAGTCCATACAGGACCTAAGAGAGAATTACAGCAGAGATATGAAAGCCATTAAGAAAGATCAATCAGAAGGTAGGGAGACAAGAAAACAAGTTGTATGTTTAAGGAACAGACTGGATGAAGTGGAAGATCAAATCTCAGGAATTGAGGACAGCCTAGACTCTATGGAAAAAAAGAAAAAACATTACAAAATCAGTCAAAGAAGCAAGACTTTGAGAGCTTCAAGATGCAATCAAGAAGCCCAATATAATGCTAATTGGTATTGAAAAAAACCTAGAGAAAGAAGTTAATGGAATAGTCAATTATTTAACAGAATATTAGCTAAGAACTTCCCAAACATTCAGAAGGATAGACCCATCCAGATACAAGAAGCATTTAGAACCCCAAACAGACTAGACCAGAACAGTACTTCCCATTGACATATTGTAAGAAAAACAGGATCAATAGAGACCAAAGAAAGATTTCTTAAAGCTGCTAGGGAAAAGAGAACAATCACATATAAAGAAAAACCAGTCGGCATTGCCTCAGATTTCTCAGCGGAGACCATGAAAGCAAAGAGAGACTGGAATGATGTTTGCCATATCCTAAAGAAAAATAACTATCAGCCAAGAATTCTGTATCCAGCTAAACTCTCATTCATAGCTGAAGGTCAAATAAAAGTCTTCCATAGCAAGAAAAAATTGAATCAATATATCTCCAAAAACCAGAACTACAGAGTATCCTCAAAGATGCCCTCCACAGTGAAAAAACACCAAGACCATGATCCAGACAGGGAAAACATCCATAAATAAAACCCCAGATTAGTAGATCAAAAAGGGAAAACACAGCCCCTACAAAGACAGATAAAATGAAAGGAACAAGCAATCCCCTCTGAATCCTAACACTTGAAATTAATGAACTTAAATCTCCAATTAAATGACATAGATTGACAAGATGGATCAAAAAACATCTTTGTGCTGCTTCCAAGAGCCACACCTTGCCAGCAAAAGCAAACATATTCTAAAAGTGAAAGGCTGGAGTAAAATCTATCAAGCAAATGGTCCCAACAAACAGGCCGGTATCACAATCTTAGTATCAGATAAAATTAGCTTCAAACTAAAAACAGTAAAAAGACACAAAGAAGGCTACTACAGGAACTTCCGGGAAGACAGTGGAGGAGCAGCAGAGCTCTAGCTGAGCTCCCTCCGACATCACAGTTTTCTCACCCCATAGAAACTTTTACTCCTAGAAAGACAGCCAGAGTAAGTTCTAACAGTACAGGGATTCTGGCCAGGAAGCAAAAATCGACTTTGCTTGTCTGAAAACACAGATTTGATCTCTGGGAGGCATCCCGCCGCCGCGAGCCTGGCACAGCAACCCGCACTCCGCGCGGCTAAAGCACACAGCGTAGACCAGGGAGAAATCTCCAGACGGCGGCTGAGCACGGATGGGCTGAAATCGCAGAGAAAGCGTGAGTACCCCACAAAAGATATTTTCACTCGCGCCCACAGAGCAGCTTCTGGAAGGTAGCTGTTCCTCCACTGCCAGAGCAAAGCGCCATTTTTTGACACTGGCATAGGGTCAGACCAGACTGGAACTAAAGCAGGCCTGGGGAAAGCAAGGACAAAGGAGCCATCTTTGAAAAGGGCAAGAGGGACCAACCAGTGAGAGCCAGCTCCGCCCAGGAGAACACCAGCCGCCCAGGCGGGAGGCTTGTCCTGGGCTGCAGCTTAGCTAGAGTTGCCCTGCGCTGCCCGCCGGAATTTCTAAATTTAAAGCGAAAGCAGCAAGCAGCTACCAGCGGCATGGAAACACCAGACAGGGGAACAAACAGTTCCTGAGAAAGTTAAACGGTCCCGTCACAGAGGAAGCCCAATTCCTAGCCTGAAACAGAGCTGAATTCCATAGCCAGCTCCGCCAGGTGGCCGCTCCACCCAGGAGGGAGGAACCTCCCCAGGCAAGCAACTCTCAGCCAGGTAAACCAGGCCAGAGGCACCCCGACCTGTTGAGTACACAGCCTATTCAAAGCCAGGCATAAAAGGCCGCGGCCTCACAGCAGACAGAGGAACCATGGTTCCTGAGACTGCTCACGTTCCCATCTACAGAGGAAGCCCAAAGCCTACCTGCAAGCTGTGAGAACTACAGAGACCCAGGATTGCACCAACAGGGAAGAAGGGCCAGAACAGAACCACGCCCTGCAAACTGAAAGCAAGTCAAAACAGCCAATCAGGAAAATAGACTGCAGACCATCACAAGGAAACCAGAGACTGGGGAAAGACCACCCAAACAAGGAGGACTCCATTTTTTATTTCTTTTCAAACATTTTTTAAACTTAAAAAAAAATTTTTTTTTTCACTTCTGAAACGTCCTTGGTTTTTTTTTTTTTTTTTTTTTTTTTTTGGCCAGTCCTGGGCCTTGGACTCAGGGCCTGAGCACTGTCCCTGGCTTCTTTCCGCTCAAGGCTAGCACTCTGCCTCTTGAGCCACAGCGCCGCTTCTGGCCGTTTTCTGTATATGTGGTGCTGGGGAATCGAACCTAGGGCCTCGTGTATCCGAGGCAGGCACTCTTGCCACTAGGCTATATCCCCAGCCCCACGTCCTTGGTTTTTTGTTTTTCATTTTTACCTGTTTGTTTTATCAAGTTTTTTTTGTTGTTGTTTTTCTGTTTTTTTGTTTTTATTTTTTAAAATAATTTTTCTCTGTTTTGTGCATCTGTCTTCCACTAATTTTTCTTTATTTCTCTCTTTGCATTCTCTTTCTTTAAAAATTACTTTCCTATGAATAACACCTCCACTCTTTTCTGCTAACTCTCCATTGTCTATCATTTTAACCTTGTTCTTTCTACTGATTCTACTTTTCTCCACATTTACATGTCACGGAAACTAAACCAAAATCATCACCCCTCCCCCAATACATTTTACTCTATTCTCTTTACTACCTCTAACTTTCCCTCCTGACTTACTGCCAGGACCTCCAGGTTCCATTGACTCCTGGTTATGGGATAGAGGGTATCCCTGCTTAATCCAAGTGAATCAAAGGGGTTTATAGAGAAAGCCAGTCCTAAAAGAACGTAATATAAGAACAAGAATTGCTCATAGGGTTGTAACAGTAAATAAGTAACTACTGAATACAGGGCCCAGGATCAGTTGTTATATTGAAATTGTATTCTTTAGGAACACCAAATCTAATTTTATAGACAGGTATACAAAGTATCTATATAATTGTGAACTTATAAGATTTACACAACAGTGCTTGGTAAGGGCTGTTTTGGGACTTAAACGGTACTCACAGGTGCTTGTAGATTGGCATTCCAAATCCAAATGGGCAGAAGAAACACAAGAAAGATGGCAAACAATGGCATCTTTTCTCCCACTCAAAACAAGCAGGAAATAGAGCAGTCAATCAAAGACATAGACGAGAACCCTCAAAATGTTCTACAAAGTTTACTGATAAACATGTTAAATGAAAAGTTTGAATCAATACAACAATTCTTTCATAAAGTAATAGATGATTTCAAGGCCTCAACAAACAGAAAGATAAATGAAATTCTAGAGTCCAATGAAAAGATAGCTACCCAGGTAAAAGATTGGAGAGACAGGACGAAAAACAAAATTAATGAAGTAAAGAGGTCCATACAAGACGTAAGAGATGACATGGAAATCATCAGGAAAGACCAGTCAGAAGGAAAAGAGATTCGAAATCAAGTAGCTAGCCTACAGTCCTGACTAACTGAAGCAGAGGATCAAATCTCAGGACGTGAAGATTCCCTAGAATCTATGGGGAAAGATAAAAAATCAATACAAATTCAGCCGAATCAACAAAACAGATCGCTACAGGAGATTCAAGACACTATCAGGAGCCCAATTTAAGGATAATAGGTATTGAGGAAAACTTGGAGAAAGAAATTAATGGGATAGGCAAGCTATTTAACAGAATATTAGCTGAGAACTTCCCAAATATCCAGAAAGATAGGCTTATACAGACACAAGAAGCATTTAGAACCCCAAACCGACCAGACCAGAATAGGATAACCCACCGACACATTGTAATCAAAACAGAATCAGTAGAGTACAAGGAAAGAATCCTTAAAGCTGTTAGGGAGAAGAAAAGAATCACATAAAGGAAAAGCAATCAGAATTACCCCGGACTTCTCAGCAGAGACCATGAAAGCAAGGAGAGCCTGGAATGAGGTATACCAAACACTAAATAAAAAAAACACTACCAATCAAGAACACTGTACCCAGCCAAACTCTCAATCATAGTGAAAGGTCAAATAAAAGTCTTCCACAGTAAGGAAAAACTGAATCAATATATCTCCACCAAACCAGCATTACAGAAAATCCTCAAAGATGTACTATACAGGGAAAATAATCAAGATTACAATACAGACAGAGAAATGAACCCTAAATAGTAAACATCAGATCAAGAAATGGGAAGACACAGCTTTTAACAAGATAGGGATAATGAAAGGAACAAACGATCATCTCTCAATCTTAACTCTCAAGATTAATGGACTTAATTCTCCAATCAAACGACATAGGCTCATAAGTTGGATCAAAAATCAAGATCCAACTTTCTGCTGCCTCCAAGAGGCACAGCTATCCAGCAAATGTAAACATCTTCTAAAAGTGAAAGGCTGGAATCAAATCTATCAAGAAATGGCCCCCATAAGCAGGCTGGAGTTGCAATCCTAGTATCAGACAAAATTGACTTCAAATTAAAAAAGATGACATGATCCTATACCTAAAGAACCCCATAGACTCTACCCCCAACCTACTGGAGCTGATCTAAAACTTTGGCAAAGTTACAGGATATAAAATAAACCCTCAAAAATCAACGTCCTTTCTCTATCCTAACGACCTGAAGACTGAGGCTGAAATGAGGAAAGCAACTCCTTTTGCAATAGCCTTCCAAAACATAAAATACCTAGAATAACCTTAACCAAAGAAGTGAAAGACCTCTTTGATGAGAACTTTAAAAGCTTGAAAAATAAAATTGTCAGAACTAAGGAAATGGATAAACCTCCCAAGCTCCTGGATTGGGAGGATTAATATAATCAAAATGGCAATATTGCCAAAGGCTATCTACAAATTCAATGCAATACCCATTAATATCCCAACACCATTTTTTAATGAAATAGAGGAAGCAATCCAGAAATTCATATGGAACAATAAAAGACCCAGAATAGCAAAAACAATCCTAAGCAGAAAGAACAGTGCTGGAGGAACTACAATACCCAACTTCAAGCTGTATTATAAAGCTATAGTAATAAAAACACCTTGGTATTGGCACTGGAACAGGCCTGAAGACCAGTGGAACAAAATTGAAGACTGAGAAATGAACCTACAGAACTATGCCTATTTAATCTTTGATAAAGGAGCTAAAACAATAGTCTGGAAGAAAGGTAGCCTCTTTAACAAATGGTGCTGGAAAACTGGTTCAACACATGCAACAAACTAAAACTAGATCCTTATATATCACCCTGCACCAAACTCAATTCCAAATGGATCAAAGACCTGGAAATCAAACAGATACCCTGAAAACACTAAAGGAAGGAGTAGGAGAAACACTTGGGCTCCTTAGCGCAGGATTGAACTTCCTTAACAAAGACCCAGAAAGGCTACAAATCAAAGAAAGGTTGGAGAAATGGGACTGCATCAAATTGCAGAGCTTCTGCATGGCAAAGGACATAGCTCGCAAGATAAACAGAAAGCCCACAGACTGGGAGAAGATCTTTACTGGCCATTCAATGGACAAAGGCCTCATATCTAAAATATATGAACAACTAAAAAAATTAAATTCCTCCAAAACAAAACTGCAAACAACCAATAGCCCCCTCATCAAGTGGGCTAAAGACTTACAAAGAGACTTCTCTGATGAGGAAATGAGAATGGCCAAGAGACATATGAAAAAGTGCTCTATATCACTAGCCATAAAAGAAATGCAAATCAAAACAACATTGAGATTCCATCTCACCCCAGTAAGAATGTCATATATCAAGAAAACTAACAATAACAATTGTTGGAGGGGATGTGGCCAAAAGGGAACCCTACTTCATTGTTGATGGGAATGTAAACTGGTTCAGCAACTCTGGCAAGCAGTATGGAGATTCCTCAGAAGGTTAAATATAGAACTCCCCTATCACCCAGCAACCGCACTTTTGGGTATCTATCCAAAAACCACAAACAAAATCACAGTATAGCCACCAGAACAACAATGTTAATCACAGCGCAATTTGTCACAGCTAGAATCTGGAACCAACCCAAATGCCCCTCAGTAGACGAATGGATCAGGAAAATGTGGTACATATACACAATGGAATTTTATGCCTCTATCAGAAAGAATGAAATTGCCCCATTTGTAAGGAAATGGAAGGACTTGGAAAAAATTATACTAAGTGAAGTGAGCCAGACCCAAAGAAACACGGACTATATGGTCTCCCTTATTGGGAACAATTAGTACAGTTTTAGGCAAGTCACAGCAGAGGATCACAAGAGCCCAATAGCTATACCCTTATGATCAATAAGACGATGCTAAGTGAAATGAACTCCATGTTATGGAAACAATTGTTATATCACAGTTGTAACTACTTTCAACGTCCCATGTGTATCTGTAGCTTCTACTATTGATGATGTTCTTGTATCACCTTCCTGTGGTTGTATCTACACTATCTCTGTTATCTTATCTGAGTATATTGGAAACTGTCTATACTGGTATTAGAACTAGGAAATTGAAAGGGAATACCAAAATCGAGAGACACAGGGTAAAAAAAGACAAACAACTACAAAAGAAATACTTGTAAAACTGTTTGGTGTAAATGTACTGAACACCTCATTGGGGGAAAGGTAAAGGGAGAGGCGGGAGTGGGGAATGAGGGATGAGGTAACAAACAGTACAAGAAATGTATCCAATGCCTAATATATGAAACTGTAACCTCTCTGTACATCAGTTTGATAATAAAAATTTGAAAAAAAAAAAGAAGGCTACTACTTACTTATAAAGGGATCTCTCTTACAGGAGGACATAACTATCTTAAACATCTGCACACCAAATACAGGAGCTCCAACTTTATCAACCAATCACTACTGACTCTAAAATTCCTCATAGATTCAAACACATTGATTGTCGGGGACCTTAACTCACCACTCCCAACCCTGGACAGATCAACACGCCAACAACGGAGCAAAGAAACCTCAGAATTAAACTACTGCATAGACCATTTAGACTTAACCGACATCTACAGAATATGCCATCCAGCAATACCAGAATATACATTCTCAGCAGCACATGGAACATTCTCCAAAATAGATCACATGTTAGGGCACAGAGAAAACCTGCACAAGTTCAGAAACATTGAAATCACTCCTTGCATTCTCTCAGATCACAACAGGATAAAACTAGAGCAAAACGCCAAAGGCCACCAAAGAAAATCTCACAACACATGGATACTCAACAATACATTGGTGAGCTATCAATGGATCATGAAGGAAATCAGAACATAATTTCAAATGTTTATGGAATTAAAGCAAGATGAACACACAAATTACTTGCTCTTCTGGGACTCAGCAAAGCCAGTATTCAGAGGAAAATTTACAGCCCAGACCACATACATCAACAAATTGGAGAAATCTCAATTCAAAAACCTAACAAAGTACCTTACACTCCTTGAAAGAGGAAAAGCCAAACCCCAAGCCAATAGGTGGAAGCAAGTAGTTAAAATAAATTAAGAATTGTTTCTTTTTTAAATTTTTATTGTCAGACTGATATACAGAGCCATTACAGTTTCATATGTAAGGCATTGGATACATTTCTTGTACTGTTTGTTACCTCTTCCCTCATTCCCCCTCCAACTCCTCCTTTCCCTTGCCCCCATGAGTTGTTCAGTAGATTTACAATAAACAGTTTTGCAAGTATTGCTTTTGTAATCATTTGTCTTTTTTACCCTGTGTCTCTCGATTTTGGTATTCCCTTTCAGTTTCCTAGTTCTAATCCCTGTATACACCGTTTCCAATGTACTCAGATAAGATACAGAGATAGTGCAGGTACAGTCACAGAAAGGGGATACAAGAGGATCATCAACAATAGAAGCTATGGTTTCACATCACATGTTGAAAGTAATTACAACAGTGATATAACAGTCGTTTCCATAACATCGAGTTCATTTCATTTAGCATCATCTTTTATGTTCATAAGGGTATAGCTATTGGGCTCTTGTGATCCTCTGCTATGACTTGCCTAAACCTGTGCTAATTATTCCCTATGAGGGAGACCATAGAGTCCATGTTTCTTTGTGTCTGGTTCACTTCACTTAGGATAATTTTTTCCAAGTCCTTCCATTTCCTTACGAATGGGGCAATGTCATACTTTCTGATAGAGGCATAAAATTCCATTGAGTATATATACCACATTTTCCTGATCCATTCGTCTACTGAGGGGCATCTGGGTTGGTTCTAAATTCTAGCTGTGATAGATTGTGCTGCGATGAACATTGTTGTGCTGGTGGCTTTAGTGTGTTCTTGTTTGTGGTCTTTTGGGTAGATGCGCAAAAGAGGGGCTGCTGGGTCATAGGGGAGCTCTATGCTTAGCCTCCTGAGGAATCCCCATACCACTTTCCAATGTGGCTGAATCAGTTTACATTCCCACCAACAATGAAGTAGAGTTCCCTTTTGGCCACATCCCTTCCAACATTTATTATTATTTGTTTTTTTGATAAAGGACATTCTTACTGGGGAGAGGTGGAATCACAATATTGTTTTGATTTGCATTTCTTTTATAGCCAGTGATGTAGAGCACTTTTTCATATGTCTCTTGGCCATTCTCATTTCCTCATCAGAGAAGTCTCTTTTTAAGTCTTTAGCCCACTTTTTGAGGGGGCTATTCTTTCTTTGCGGTTTTGTTTTGGAGAAATGTAATTTTTTAGTTCTGCATATATTTTAGAGTTGAGGCCTTAGTTCATTGTATGGCCAGTAAAGATCTTTTCTCAATCTGTGGGCTTTCTGTTTATCTTGCGAGCTATGTCCTTTGCTTTGCAGAAGCTCTGCAGTTTGATGCAGTCTCATTTGTTCATCCTTTCTTTGATTTGTCCCATTTCTGGGCCTTTGTAAAGGAAATTCCCGCCTGTGCCAAGGAGCCCAAGTATTTCTCTTACTCCTTCCTTTAGTGTTTTCAGGGTATCTGTTTTAATTTTGAGGTCTTTGATCCATTTGGAATTGATTTTGGTGCAGGGTGATATATAAGGATCTAGTTTTAGTTTGTTGCATGTGTTGAACCAGTTTTGCCAGCACCATTTGTTAAAGAGGCTATCTTTCTTCCAGACTATTTTTTTTAGCTCCTTTATCAAAGATTAAGTAGGCGTAGTTCTGTGGGTTCATTTCTGGGTCTTTAATTCTGTTCCATTGGTCTTCGGGCCTGTTCCAGTGCCAATACCAAGCTGTTTTTATTACTATAGCTTTATAATACAGCTTGAAGTTGGGTATTGTAATTCCTCCAGCACTGTTCTTTCTGCTTAGGATTGTTTTTGCTATTCTGGGTCTTTTATTGTTCCATATGAATTTCTGGATTGCTTCCTCTATTTCATTAAAAAATGGTGTTGGGATATTAATGGGTATTGCATTGAATTTGTAGATAGCCTTTGGCAATATTGCCATTTTGATTATATTAATCCTCCCAATCCAGGAGCTTGGGAGGTTTATCCATTTCCTTTGTTCTGTCTTAATTTCATTTTTCATGTTTTTAAAGTTCTCATCATAGAGGTCTTTCATTTCTTTGGTTACGGTTATTCCCAGGTATTTTATGTTTTTTGAGGCTATTGCATAAGGAGTTGCTTTCCTGATTTCAGCCTTGGCGTTCGGGTCATTAGCATATAGAATTGCTATTGATTTTTGAGGGTTTATTTTATATCCTGTAATTTTGCTAAAGCTTTGGATCAGCTCTAGTAGATTGGGGGTAGAGTCTATAGTGTTCTTTAGGTATAGGATCATGTCATCTATGAAGAGAGAAAGTTTAATTTAATCTTTTCCTATTTGGATCCCCTTTATATTTTCTTCTTGCCTAATTGCTCTGGCTAGGAATTCTAGTACTATGTTGAAGAGAAGGGGAGAGAGCGGACATCCCTGTCTTGCTCCTGATTTTACAGGGAATGGCTTTAGTTTTTCACCATTTAGAATTATACTTGCTGTTTGTTTGTCATAGAGTGCCTTTATTATAGTCGGGAGTGTTCCCTGGAATACCAGTTTTTCTAGGGCTTTTAGCATAAATGGGTGCTGGATTTTATCAAACTTCTTTTCTGTATCCAGAGATATAACCATGTGGTTCTTTACCTTGCTCCTGTTTATGTGGTGGATTACATTAATTGACTTGCGTATATTGAACCAACTGTGCATCCCTGGGATGAATCCAGTTTGATCGTGGTGTATGATGTTTTTTTATGACCTGTTAAAGTCAATTGGCCAGAATTTTGTTGAGAATTTTTGCTTCTATGTTTATCAGCGAAATCGGTCTATTGTCCCCTTTCTGTGATGAGTCCCTGCCTGGTTTTGGGATGAGGGTTATACTGGCTTCATAGAATGTGTCTGGTAGTGAACGTTCTCTTTCAATTTCATTGAAGAGTTTGATAAATATTGGTGTGAGTTCTGTTTTGAAGACCTTGTAGAATTCTGTGAATCCTTCTGGACCTGGGCTTTTCTTGGATGGGAGATCACTTACTGCAGTTTCTATTTTAATACTGGATATGGGTCTGTTTAGAAGGTTTAAATCTTCATTGTTGAGTTTGGGGATTTGAATTTTTTCTAGGAAATCATCCATTTCTTCCAAGTTCTCGAATTTGTTGGCATAAAGGTTTGCAAAATAGTCCCTTATTATTTTCTGAATTTTGTTTTTTTCTGTGATAATGGTACCTGTTTCATCTCTTATCTTGTTTATTTGAGTGTGCTGCCTTTGTTTTTTGGTCAGGTTTGCTAGGGGTCTGTCTATCTTGTTGATCTTTTCAAAGAACCAACTCTTTGTTTTGTTGATTTTTTCATCTCCAATTTAGTTAATTCTGATTTGATTTTAATTATTTGCTTCTGTCTATTGACTTGGGGTTTGGCTTGTTGTTCTCTTTCGAGGAAATTAAGGTCCTTCCTTTAATTATTGAGTCTCTGTTTCTCCAGTTTGTTGGTGTATGCACTCTGAGATATAAATTTTCCTCTGAGTACTGCCTTTGCTGTGTCCCAAAGGAGCTGGTACTTTGTGTCCTCTCATCTTGGTTGAATTACATAAACATTTGAAATTACCTTTTAATTTCCTCAATACCCACTGATGGTTTAGCAGTGTGTTGTTTAGTCTCCATGAATTGTCGGATTTTTCTGTGGTGGCTGTTTGAGTTGAGCTCTAATTTTATTCCATTGTGGTCTAAGAGAATGCAGGGAATGGTTTTGATACTTCTGAATTTTTACAGATTTTCTTTGTGCCCTAAAATGTCATCCATTTTGGAGAATGTTCCATGTGCTGCTGAGAAGAATGTGTATTCTGTCCTTGCTGTGTGGAATATTCTGTAGATGTCGATTAAGTCTAGTTGGTCTATGTAATTGTTTAGTTCTGTGGTTTTGTTGTTCAGTTTTTGGCGTGTTGATCTGTCCAGAGATGATAGTGGAGTGTTAAAGTCCCCAACTATCAATGTGTTTGGGTCTATGAGTGTTTTTAGAGTCAGTAGTGTTTGTTCGATGAAGTTGGGTGCTCCTGTATTTGGTGTGTAGATATTTAGTATGGTTTTATCTTCCTTTAGGAGAGATCCCTTTACTAGTATGTAGTAACCTTCTTTGTCTCTTCTTACCATTTTTAATTTGAAGTCAATTTTATCTGATTTTAGGATTGCAACTCCAGCCTGCTTATGGGGGCCATTTGCTTGATAGATTTGATTCCAGCCTTTCACTTTTAGACGATCTTTACTTTTTCTGGATAGATGTGTCTCTTGGAGGGAGAAGAAAGATGAATCCTGATTTTTGATCCAACTTATGAGCCTATGTCATTTGATTGGAGAATTAAGTCCATTAATGTTGAGAGTTAGGATTGAGAGCTGATCATTTGTCCTTTTCATTATCCCTATCTTGTTAAAAGCTGTGTCTTCCCGTTGGGTGATCTGATATCCTGGTATTCTATTTAGGGTTCATTTCTCTGTCTGTATTGTGAACTTGATTATTTTCCCTGTGGAGAACATCTTTGAGGGTTTTCTGTAAAGCTCGTTTTGTGGAGATATATTGTTTCAGTTTTTCCTTACTGTTGAAGACTTTTATTTGACCTTTGGCTCTGAAGGAGAGTTTAGCTGGGTCCACTGTTCTTGGTTGGTAGTTATTTTTATTTAGTGTTTGGTATACCTCATTCCAGGCTCTCCTTGCTTTCATGGTCTCTGCTGAGAAGTCTGGGGTAATTCTGATTGCTTTATCTTTATATGTGATTATTTTCTTCTCCCTAACAGCTTCAAGCATTCTTTCCTTGGATTCTACTGATCCTGTTTTGATCACAATGTGTAATTGGGATGGCCTATTCTGGTCTGGTCAGTTTGGGGTTCTAAATGCTTCTTGTGTCTGTATAGGCCTATCCTTTTGGTTATTTGGGAAGTTCTCAGCTAATATTCTGTTAAATAGCTTGCCTATTTCATTAACTTCCTTCTCCAGGTTTTCCTCAATACCTGTTATCCTTAAATTGGGCTTCCTGATTGTGTCTTGAATCTCCTGGAGCGATCTGTTTTGTTGATTGCATTGGTTCTGTATTGATTTTTTATCTTTCCCCATAGATTCTAGGGAATCTTCACGTCCTGAGATTTGATCCTCTGCTTCAGTTAGTCAGGACTGTAGGCTAGCTACTTGATTTCGAATCTGTTTTCCTTCCGACTGGCATTTCCTGATAATTTCCATGTCATTGGTGTTCTCATCTCTTAGGTCCTGATGGACTTCTTTACTTCACTAACTTCATTAGTTTGGTTTTGAGTGGTGTCTCTCAAATCTTTTAGCTGGGTAACTATCTTTTTGTTTGACTCCTGAAATTCAATTATCTTTCTGTTTGTGTAGGCCATGAAATTCTCCATTAATTTTTGCTTTGCCTCCTCACGCTCTAGAATAGTTGACTGAACAGATTCAAACTTTTCATTTATCATTTTTTATCAGTAGACTTTGTAGAGCATTTTAAGGGTTCTCTTCTATGTCTTTGATTGACTGCTATGCTTCCTGCTTGTTTTAAATGGGAGATGAGACTCCATTGTTTGTCATTTTTCTTGTGTTTCTTCTGCCCATTTGGATTGGGAATGCCAGTCTACAAGTCCTTGTTAGCACCATTTAAGACCCAAAGCAGACCTTACCAAGCACTGTTGTGTAAATCTTAGAAGTTCACAATTATATACAGATACCTTGTATACCTGTGTATAAAATTAGATTTCGTGTTTCTAAAGAATACAGTTTTGATCTAACAACCAATCCTGAGCCCTCTATTCAGTAGATACTTGTTTACTGTTACAACTCTATGAGCAATTTTTGTTCTTATATTAAGTTCTTTTTGGACTGGATAGCTTTGTCTTTGAACCCCTTTGATTCACTGTGATTGAACTGGGATACCCTCTATCCAATAACCAGGGCTCAATGGAATCGGGAGGTCCTGGAAGTAAGTCAAGAGGGTAAGTTAGAGGTAGTAAAGAGAATAGAGTACAGTGTATGGGTGTGTGTGTGTGATGATTTGGTTTAGTTTCAGTGATGTGGAAATGTGGAAAAGAGTAGAATTAGCAAAAAGAACAAGGTTAAAATGATAGACAATGGAGTATTAGCAGAAAAGAGTTGAGGTGTTATTTATAGGAAAGTAAATTTTTAAAGAAAAAGAATGTGAATAGAGAAATAAAGACAAAATAGTGGGAGACAAATGCAGAAAACAGAGAAAAGTTATTTAAAAAAAGAAAATAAACAGAAAAATGAACAACCAAAAAAAAAAAAAAAACTTGATAAAGCAAAGAAGCAAAAATGGAAAACAAAAAACCCAACGATGTTTTAGGAATGAAAAAAAACCAAACACTTAAATGTTTTGAAACGAAAAAAAAAGGAGTCTTCCTTGTTTGGGTGGGCTTTCTACAGTCTCTGGTTTTCTTGCAATGGTCTGCAGTCTATTTTCCTGCTTGGCTGGTTTGACTTGCTTTCAGTTTGCACTGGGTGGATCTTCTCTGACCCTCCTCCCCTGGTAGTGAAATCCTGAGCATATAGATGTAGCAAGATAAATAGAAAGCTCACAAACATGGGAAGAGCTTTACTAGCTCTACATACAACATAGAGCTCATATCTAAAATACACTGAGAACTAAAAAAAATTAACCCTTCCCCCCCAAAAATGGACAAATCTTCAAAGAAACAACAATCCCATTAAATAAGTGGTTAAAGACTTAAGGAGAGGCTTCTCTGAAGAAGAAATAAAATGGCCAACATATACATGAAGAAATGTTCAACATCTCTGGCCAAAAAAGAAATAAAAATCACAACAACATTGAGATTCCACCTAACCCCAGTTAGAATTATCATTACTCAAGAGAACTAATAATAACATATCCTGGTGG
Source organism: Perognathus longimembris pacificus (assembly GCF_023159225.1). Classification (NCBI taxonomy): domain Eukaryota; kingdom Metazoa; phylum Chordata; class Mammalia; order Rodentia; family Heteromyidae; genus Perognathus; species Perognathus longimembris. The sequence continues at coordinate 42,382,872 of NC_063164.1, read as the reverse complement.
GTATGTGGCCAAAGGGGAATGTTACTGTGTTGTTGGGAATGTAAACTGGTTCAGCCACTCTGGAAAGCAGTATGGAGGTTCCTCAAAAGAACAACAACAACAAAAAAGACTAAACCCAGCAATGACCCAGTAATCTCACTTCTAGGAATGTACCGAAATGACCACAAACCAGCCTGCACTAATGCCACCAGCACAACTGTATTCATTGCAGCAGTATTTAACATAGCTATGATATGGAATCAATGTAGATGTCCCTCAGTGGATGAATGGATCAAGAAAATATGGTATATATACACAATGGAATTTCATGCTTCCATCAGAACATATGACATTGGCCCATTTGAAAGGATTTAGAAAGACTTGGGAAACATTATATTAAGCAAAGTAAGCCAGACTCAAAGAAATATAGGCTACATTGCTTCCCCTCATTTGCAATAACTAGAATATGTCTATAAATCTACAAGTTAATCAAATGGATAGTAAAAAGCAAATAATCACACTTAGATGTGATTAATTAAACAGCATTCTAAGCATTCACACACTGAGAACAAAGGAGGATATTCTTATATATATATATTTTTTCAGTCCTGCGGTTTGGAACTCAGAGCCTGAGCACAGTCTCTAGCTTCTTTTTCCTCAGGGCTAGCACTCTATCTCTTGAGCCACAGCACCACTTTTGGCCTTTTCTGTTTATGTGGTGCTAAGGCATCGAACTTAGGGCTTCATGCATGCTAGGCAAACACTCTACCACTAAGCCACATTCGCAGTCCCAATGGAGGATATTCTTAAGAGAGGATCATAATGGCTCAGTAGGTATATGTATATTTCCATGTAAAATGATGCTTATGGAAATTAACTCCAAGAAATGGAAACAAGAGGCTTTTTTACTCTACTGTTTGCAGTTATTTCTTGTTCTTTGCTTCCCTCCCACCCCATTTGGTTTATTCTGTTGTCATTGTTTTTGATTTCTGTACCTTTTGTCTTATACATAAGCTTACCTGATTTGGGGTATGGAAGGGGAATCACAGAAACAGTGGGACAAAGGGTGAATTAATTCAACAGTGCTACTCACTAAGGGTGAATTAATTCAACAGTGCTACTCATTAGATACCATTGTGGAAGTGAACATACAAAATGGGGTGAGTGAGGTTGGGTGGGGAAAACAAGGGAGAAAGTGAGAGAGTAACACTGTTAAAAAAGAAATGTATTAATTACCTTACTTATGTAATTGTAACCACCCTCTGAACATCACCTTTACAATGAAATTTAAATAAAAAAGAGAATGTTAAAGAAAACACTAAGATTACCCCTCAGCCCAGTTAGAACGCCCATTATCAGAAAAACTACCAATAACAGAGGCTGATAGGGATGGGGCTAAAAGGGAACATTACTACGTGGTTGATGGGAATCTTCAACTACTCCAGAAAGCAGTATAGAGGTTCCTCAAAAGATTAAACATAGATCTTCACTCTGACCCAACAATCTCATTCCTGAACATTTATCCAGTAGACCACAAGCAAGACCACACTAAAGCCACCGGCACAACTGTGTTCATTGAAGTGTTATTTACTATTGCCAAGATATGGAGTTAAGCCAGGTGCCCCTCAGTGGATGAATGGATCAAGAAAATGTGGTATATATACACAAATGAAATTCTACTCATCCATCTGAAAGAATGACACAATTAGTTTTTAGAAAGCAAACAAAAATTAGAAAACCAATGGCTTTCAGAAAGCAACTGTTGCTAAATATATCTTCACATTTGCTAGAAGTATCACATATTAACTTCTGTGATCAAAATACTTTCACATGTTTTTCCCCTCCCTCCCTCCTTCCTTCTTTCCTTCTGTTCCTCCCTCCTTCCCTTCATTCTTCTTTCCTTCCCTATCTCTTTCCCTTTCTCTTTCTCCTTTCTTTCCTCCTCCATACTAATGCTTGAACTCAGGGCTTCAGGCTTGCTAGGCAGATAAACGTCCACTTGAGCTATGCTTCCAGCTTTTTTTTTTTTTTGCCAGTCCTTGGCCTTGGACTTAGGGCCTCAGCACTGCCCCTGGCTTCTTTTTGCTCAAGGCTAGCACTCTGCCACTTGAGCCACAGCACGACTTCTGGCTTCCAGCTATTTTTAATTTTGATTATTTTTTAAATTTAGAGTCTTGCATTTTGCTTGGGCCGGGCTAGACTCCTATTCATGACATCTGATATAGATGGAATGACTGGTGTGTACTACCAGATCTAACTTTTTCTGGCAAAGTGACATCTCATGTACATCTTCCCTGGAGTGGCCTTGAATTGTGATCCTCCAACTTTCATCCTTTCAAGTAACTAGTATTATAGGCCTAAACCATGGGAGCACTCTCCTTTACATTTCTTTACTGTCTAATAACCTATGTGTGCATATCTTCATAATATTTTTTCAAATTCATGTAAATAGCCCATGCTAAATGTAATATTTGTACCATGTTCATTTGCTCAATATTGTGCTTAAGACTTATTAATCTTTTACTACATTTTGATAAATTTTAATTATCTTCCATGTGTAATAATTGTCAAAATTCCTTGGTATCTTTAGAAGTTACATGTCTCATATCTTTTTTTTCCTAAGCATTTATGCCTCTGCTTGATTTAATGAATAGTTTCAGAGAGTTAGATTTATTAGTTATGATCTATTACATTTGTAGAAGATTTTGATCACTGTCTTTTTTTGTAGCTCTTGGATTATCATCCACATTTATAATGTGTAAAGAATTTGAGCAGAAGGAAAAGAAATAGATGATGCCCTTTAGAATGATTGAACAATCTTACTAGAGAAGCATATGGTATGAAGTATGGCATGAAAGGAGCTGGCTGATAACAGCAAGGTTTTAGGGAATAGGGTTCTATTTATAATGTTAGAAGAAATATCAAAAAGGAGAAAAAAAACAGTTGACATCTTCATGTTTAGTAGCCTTCTGGCTTTGTTGTTTTCTGACAACAAACAAACAAACCTGTAAAATTTTGATAGTGCTACACATGTATCTTAGTCTAGATAATCCATACTATGCCAATATCCTAATTAATATCATAGACATTGGTGATGAATATATATGCTCTAGCTTTCTTCCTCAGGTTGTGACTTGTGGTCATATATATTTTTGTATTATTATTCAATCATTTTATCAGTTCCACAACACCCACACCTGCTTGAACTTTAATAGTCATCAGACGGAGTTTACAGATGAATTTGACGAAAATTGGTGTCTCAAATTATTGAAATTTATATGAATCTACATGTAACCCCTCTACCACACATTGACAATAAAGAAAAATTTTAATTAAAAAAAAATTGATAGTGCTACAGAAATAAGCAATTTTCATTGGGGGATTATTCTATCCAGAATCCTTTAAGATAAAGATACAATCATATTTAGAATTTATCCGTCTGTCTATATACATATATGAATATATATCCAATTATATATGCATATTTATTTCTTCTCTTTATTGTTAGCTTTCTATATTTCTACGAAGGGGTTGTAGTTTAACATATCCATTTATGTATGAAATGCATGTCAATCAGAGTCACTCCTTATATCATTATCTTGTCCTCTCATTTATCCCATTTCCCAAGTTTCCTAGTTAGGATTTCTTATTTGTATATTGGATATTATAACTCTATTCACTTACCACTAAATGACCACTAAATGACAATATTATAAAAGTAGCTTTTTGGTTAAATCCACACGTTTTAGCAAGATGTTTCCTCTTAAGTCAGGTGAAGAAAATGTGTTACATAATCTTTGGAATATTTGCATGAGTATTTTCTAAAAAAAATTCTGTAAATATTATTTTTGATTGACAAATAATAATTGAATACATGCGCGGACTGCAAGGTGATGTTTAATACATAGTTACAATTTGGAATGATGAAATCAAACTAACGTCATTAACTTGTCATATTTTTATAGCGTGACCTTTTAAATTGACTTTTGGTTATTTTGAAATATCCAATAGCTTTTTATTCAGCATAGTCATCCTGTTGTGCAATAGAGCTAAAGAGAGAAAATCTATTCTTACTGTCTAGATAGATCAACTTTACGTTCTTTCCCCCCTATGATTACCTATTCCTTTCATCTTTTTTTTCCCCCAGTCTTTGGTAACTATCAGTCTACTCCCTACTTGTGAGCTTCAAATTTATTAGCTTCCATGTATAAGTAAGATCCATGTGGCATTTGTCTTTTCATGCCTGGTTTATTTGACTAAGCATAACTATTGTTTCTCCAGATTTATCCATGCTGTCACTGATGATATGATTTTTTCCTATTTAGGCTAAATAGTATTCCACTGTGCTTGTGTATGTCTACACACACATACACACACACACACACACACACACACACACACACACTTTTTTTCTCCTATTCAGGCATTGACAGAAATTTAGATGATCCTTCCCTTGGCTGTTGTGAGTGCTGTGATGAGCATAAGAGTGAGATATCTCTTCAATATTCATCCCTGTTCCTTTACATATACGCACAAAAGTGGAATTATTGAGAAAAATCCAGTAATGGGATTATCACACTACTGAGAAAAAGGCAAAATACAAAAAAAATGAAACATTACATTTAGTATAACATTTCAGAGAAAAATCTTCTACCTTCTGTAGATAAACTTTTCCAATAGTAGAAGTTCCATTAAACTCAAACCTATTCTTGATGTGGAAAAAGTACAAAAGGCAACAGAAGACTCTCTACTAGATCCATCCTCTTCATCTCTCATGGATTTACATATCATGAGAGAGCCTTGGAAACAGGACTGGGAAATCTGTTTATGATTTACCAAAACAAAAACATCCCCCACAAACCTCCAAGAATTTTTTTGTTTATGATTGAATACCTGTTTTGTCATTTTTGATATCATGACCAGAAAGATGACTAAGTCATTCCTGGAACACTAAAAAGAGGATGCTTGTATTCCAGATTTAACATAGAGAATGGGACATATTTCTTAACTAGGAACATTATTTCCTCTTTCTGATTTGAGAGTAGTCAGAAAAATGCATGGTGTTCATTTTGAATAAGTGGCAAATAATGAGAGAGATCAGTCAGAAACTCGAAACCAAATGACAAAGAAAGATGAAAAGCAAATACTTCAGAATAATGACATCTTTGATAAGTCTATTACCTTTAAGCCACGAGAAGACTTCATGGGGAATTAGTAAATGAAGGGTAATAAGAATTTACACCAAAAAACATTTAAAAGAGAATCTTTCATGGTAGATGGAAATAGAATAAAAAAGATTAGAGGCTAGTTTCCATGCCAGGGCAAAAGAACAAAGGTCAAAAAAATGGGATCAAAAGAAGCAATGGGGGCTTTTTGAGAAACCAGGGGAAAGAAATGTTTGCTTTCAACAGGGGAGTGATTTGCAATGTAAAATATAAAAATATTGGAACAGTTTGGTTTGATATGCATAGTGAAGCACAAATATCTGGACTTTAATATCAGAATGGACACCATTATATACTCCAAATATCTTTTTTTAAATTAATAAATGTTTTTGGTTGCAATGAGCCTCATGCGTGTTATGCAGGTGCTATACAACTTGAACCACGTCCCAGATTTCTGTTTTTTAAAATTTATTTTTATCTTTAAAGAGTTGTGCAAAGGAGTTGCCACTCAACAGAGTAGTATATAAATACAATGAATCTTGATCAATGTCATCCCTTCCAGCCTTCTTAATTTTAAATTTATAAAACAAATTTTTATCAGTGTTTTTCACAGGCCGATTGTATTTTCCTAAGTAGATATTGTAAAAAAAAAACCAAAAAAACAACTTAGGAAATGTTTTCAGAAATTATTTACATATTCTGAAATATTAACTTAAAGTTAAAGTATAAAATTCTTTGACTCTGATGATGTTTAAAGGGAAAAAATCTTAGCAGAGGAAACAGTTTCTTTTTTGAAGTATTCTGTTTTAGCCTTTATTTTTTGTTTTATCAGTTGTGGGCCTTGAACTCAGGGCCTGGGCACTGTCCTTGAACCTCTTTGTGCTCAAGTGTAGCACTCTACCACTTAAGCCACAGCATCACTTCTGGTTTTTGAGTGGTTTATTGGAGATAAGAGTCTGATGGGGACTTTTCTGTCCAGGCTGGCTTTGAACTGTGATCATCCGATCTCAATCTCCTAAGTATTATCCATAATCCTGGGATTATGGATGTTAGCCACCAGCATCTGGCCTTGTTTTAGCTTCATAATGAATTTAATTGTAGAAGTATAAGAACCTAAGCAGCAACCAATTCTTATTGAGTGGTAAAAATATTTTATAAATTAAAGGCATTTATATTTTAGGTATCATATATGTTAAACATTTTTCCATGGATTTTTCTTTTTTGGTGTGACAATTGCTGCTTATGAGTTGCTTATGAGTTTACTATGTGTTAAGGACTTTGTTTAATAATGGTACTACAACAGTAAATAAATCATGTCTGTTAATCTCACAGTCATGTTTTTACTAGCTGCTTTCATATATACTATGTTAGAAAATCCTCTCCATGTTAAGATTTGCTATTAGTAAACCGTCACCTATATTTCCTCATACTACTTTCAAGATGCTCAATTTTCACATTTGAAAACTATGACATATTGAGAATTTGATTTAGTATATGGACTTTTAAATTATTAGCAGCAGGTTCAAGTAAAATATCATATATTTTATGTAAAATATTTAGAAATAGTAAAATTCTTTTTTCCATTTTATGGAAATAAGTAGTGGTGATATGGTTATGGGAGCTAGTAGGATGTGAAAAAGCATCACTGTGAGCTTAACTGTACTACAGAAAGAAAATGTGCTTCCCACTACTGAGGTAGACAACATGTTAAAAGCAGATAGCTTCTGATAAGTTTAGATATTATAAATGATTTTCATTAGACATTACACATAAAGACAAATTGGATTTCTTTCCTCATCTTGATTTAGTAATTTTATGTGCAAGTTTTTGATGCCCTTTAGTGTGATTAAAGATCTAAATTAAACGTAAGTAAATGTTCATTATTTAATAGGAACATTTTAGCAACTGTGTGGAGCTCTCTGCTAATCTCAGGGTCATACAATTTAATTGTGCCTTCTTGTGTCAACTTTTTTTTTTTTTAGATGTTATTGGGTTTTACAGGGTATGTTAGTCAGTTTACTTTTCTATGTGTTATATAACTTATCATTCATTAGGCTTCCTAGTGAAGGGAGAAGCAAGGGAATACCAAATGTCGACTAGTTAAAAATCAGTGGTAAGGAACATAATAAAATATAGATATATTGAACAGATCCTTCACATTGAAAAAGACACTAATCTCTTAGTTTGTTTCCACATGTTTAGGAGCAAGACCATCCCTGCTGCCTATAATTCCATTCTTTTGCAAACTTGAAGACCTTGTATATACATTCTCTGTTGTTATTGACTGAAACTATAGCTTATAAAAATTAACAGTCTGCTTGCTTTTAGGACAGACTCACAGTGACTAAATGTGTTAGCATGCAGTAAGCTGGAGTTTTAGAAAAGTCTGGTTTTCTAAGCAGTCTAAAAATTTCTCTTTTATTTCTAAGTATTCTCACATGCCTTTGGACTAAGTCATCAACTTTGTGAGAAAGTACTTTTCTGTGAGAAGCCAAGAAATATTAGCATACTGTTGCAGTCATTATATGCACAGCAATGAACATAAAATTTATTCCTCTCATTTTTTTGTCTGATTATATTTGGTATCTTAGTTTTTATCCATTTTGTTATTGCTGACTAGTTAAGTGGGATAATAAGCAATCTCTAATTTTTCCATTGAACTGCTTTCCTATGAAATCCTGCTACTACACATGTACTATTCACCAAAATCAGAAAGGAAATGCAACTGTCAAATTTTGAGTTCAGATTCATCCTTTGCAGCTATTTTCTTAGCACAGTATCTATGTAATTTTAGGCAGTGTCATTAATTGCTTTGTGTCTCAGATTCTTCTGAGCATAGTAATAATATCTACCATACTGGGTTGTTTGGGGGATTAAATAATTCATTTAGAACATAAAATGGAAAACGGTGAGCATTCAGTGATTGTATTCTTTGTTTAATCTTAATTTTCACACCTATGTTAAAAAATTAAGAACTTCATAAATTGTTTTAGGTACGTTCTATATAATTTTGAACACACAAATAAATAATGTGTTAATCTCCAGATAAAGCTAATATAAAATTCCAATTTCAGTGTACACACATGTTGATTAAAGTGGTTCTTAATGAATTATGGATTGTTAGTCAAGTAAGTAAATAGCTGCAGTTTCTGCTTATTTATTCAATCAGGGGAAAGCAGATTTATTTTAGTAGTCCATTCATATTTATATCAACCCTCTCTCTATTGTTAAGCATCTCAATCAGTCCATAAGAACAGTATTTAGTAATTTACACTGTGTACCTGCCATCTACTCCTGAGTGTCCAGGTGAAGTAAGATGAGGCTGTACCTAGTGGCGTGTGTGTGTGTGTATTCCAAGAAGAAAACATTGTCCCTAAGCTACAAGTAGTGTACAACACATGTGGAGAGACACTACTTACTCCTAATTATATCCAGGGATGCCTTAATAATTCAAAGGAAAGAAGGCAGGCAGGCAGGCAGGCAGGCAGGAAGGAAGGAAGGAAGGAAGAAGAAGGAAGGAAGGAAGGATGGAAGGAAAGAAGGAAAGGAGAAAGGAGGAAGGAAGGTAGACTAAGCTGGAGGAGTTGGCATTCATACCGTCTTTACATGGCATGTTAGTTTCATAGGGGTACAGTTACAATGCACCACAAAATTGGGTTGGTCAAAGACCAGAAATTTACGATCTTGTAATTCAGAAATAAAGTGCCAACAGGGTTGGTTGCTTCATTGGGCCTCTGTGGATAATCTGTTCATGACCCTCTCCTAGGGGCTGGGAATATGGCCTAGTGGCAAGAGGGCTTGCCTCGTATACATGAAGCCCTGGGTTAGATTCCCCAGCACCGCATATATAGAAAATGGGCAGAAGTGCCGCGGTGGCTCAAGAGGTAGAGTGCTAGCCTTGAGCAAAAAGAAGCCAGGGTCAGTGTTCAGGCCCTGAGTCCAAGGCCCAGGACTGCCGAAAAATAAAAATTAAAAAAAAATTAAAAAGACCCTCTCCTAGAATTGGTGGCAATGTAGTACGGCATTGTTTGGCTTCAGTTACATAACACCAATCTCTGCCTGTATCTGCACATAATGTTCTTCTGTGTCCATGAATGTGCACATGCAGATGTATATGTACAGCCTTTTGTCTTTTATGCATGTTAGTCATATTGGATATTTAGGGACAACCTTAGTTTAGTATGCATTGATTTTAGGTTGAAGATATTTAGATAGTCCTAAAAAATGACTGAAGCCAAAAGAGTGAGTGTTTGCAGCTCAAGTGATAGAGGGCCTGTGAGACACTGAGTTCAAACATTAGTGCTGTTAAACAAAAATAGTAGTGTGAGATCAAAAACAAGAAGAAAAATATATCCTAAGTTGGGTGCTGATAGCTCATGCCTATATTCTAGCTACTCAGGAAACTGAGAGCTGAGGATTGCAGTTCAATGCTAGCCCAGGCAGGAAAGAATGTGAGACTCTTATCCCCAATTAACCACCAGAGTACCAGAAGTGGTGCTGCGGCTCAAAATGGTAGAGTACTAGCTGTGAGAGAAAGGGCTTAGGAACAGTGCCCAGACCCTTAAAGCCCCATGACCAACACACACACACACACACACACACACACACACACACACACACACTATATATATATATCTAGATCTCTATCTAATCTAGATAGATCTCAGTGTATCTGTCTCTATCTTCAATCTATTAGCAGACATTTCTTCATGAAGCAAGATTATAAACATTAAAAGGGAAAAATATGATTTGAAGAATTAGGATTATAAAAGTGTCAACATAATAAATACTTCCTGAAAGAAACCAACTATTGCCTTGCCAAAATAAGAACAGATACGTGAAGTCTTTGTACTTAACACTGGTAAATTGAGGACAGAATGGCTTGACATTTGTTACTAGGTGTGTCAATTATTCAAAATATTCATTCTTATTTCCAATAGAAAAATAACACTACTGGGTTGGGGATTGAGTCTGTTATTGAGATTAGAATTATAGAATAGTTTGGCATACCAGTATAGAAGATTATGTGAAAAATGGAAAGTGATAAACATTGGAGGTAATAATTGTTGAGTCAGTATATTGCTTTTTTTTAAGCTTTTGAGTGCAGTAAATGTTTGCCTCAGATAACCATCTATTTCACAAGCTTTTATGTTCACAAATCCATTTTTATTTTCTTTGAACAGTTTAAACATTTCTCATACCATATGGAACATTCTCTTATTACGTTTTAAGGCTATATATGAATAATAATCTAATTAAGCAGGAAAATGAACAGTTAATAAAGGTCACTGACACAATTAACCACCCAATTTTGCTACTGAGGAAATAATGCAATTCGTTATTATAGAATATATGGCAGATCACAATAAAAGTATTAATTATCACTAAATAGGGAAAGGAATGGTACATGTCCTTTATGACATACCAAGGATACATTAGTATGCCAGTCAGAATATCTCAACCAAAATGAAATGTAAAGCATAGAGAAAAATGCAAAGCTATTATTAGACTATTTGGAAAAATAGGATTTAAAAATGAAATTCACTTAGTCTACAGAGTGAAAAAAAATACTGTAACTTTCTGTTCCAAGCAACAAACCACATTAATGGATGATATCTGTTCCTTTACTAGACATTCTTCTAGATGCAATAACTTTTCCAACTTTATCTGTTCCTCATATATCCATAATTTACATGGAGTGAGCTTCAAAAAACAATCTGCAAAGAATGGGCTTCTCAGATGAGTTCCTTTCTTTCTGTGAAAAATGTAATCACCCATAGCAGAATTACTTCCACCTACAAATCAGTTATTAAATCTGGAAGGTCTTAAGCCAAGGGCATGCATAAAAACAAGAAAAACAACAATACACACACACACACACACACACACAAACACACACACCCCTCTAAATTACCATTATTTTTGAGTAATATGATTTGTGAACACGTAAAGAAATCTGTGGGTATATTTAGATAGATAGTGACCTAAACCATATTATGGCTTGTCTTTCTTAAATAAAATCAAGGACTGACTTAGAAGCATGCATTTGATGCATTTGTAAGCCAGAGTTGTATCTGAAGATTTCCAATAATGAGAAACTTCCACGGACTCATCAATCTTTCACAGTCTTTTAAATAGGGCCACAAGTTACTCGAACTTTTGTGTTCCTGTCAAATTTTTCAAGTTTCAGAGAATAGAAAGGGTACCCCAAATGAAGCCAAATTGTTATTTTTTTCTTCCTAGTGACACTGAAGTCCACTCCCTAATAGTTAACTGCTGTGAGATACTGCTAAAAAATAGTAGCTAATGATTTGAACCTTAGAATGGAATTGGTGACATTAACTTAAAACTATATAGATGGTGTAAGGGATGGTGTAATGATTAATTTTAATTGATAACTTGATTGGATTAAGAAATACCTACGGGGCTAGTAAATCACTCTTTGGTGAGGTTATTTCTATAAAGGATTAGATCATGAGTCCTCAGATTTAATCAAAGGATTAATTTGTTAATAGATTCCTGATATGATGGTATTTTGGGGAGGTGGTAGAAAGTAGGAGGTAGGGGAGAGAAAAGGTAGATTACTTGAGTGTGTAGTGTGGACTGTATCTGATCCCACCCTGCATTCCCTCTCTCCGCTTCCTGTTTATCATAAGGTCAATGGCTTTTTCCTTCACATGCTTCTGCCACCGTGCTACTCTACCAAGCTCATGGTGACCAGCAACTGTCTACTGAAACAATGAGCAAAGTAACTGTTTTCTCATTTATGTTGTTTATGTCAGGAATTTTATCACAGCGATGAGAAAAGCTAATTATCAAATATGTGTGGTGGGAGAGAAGGGTAGGGGAGAGAGAGAGAAAAAGAGGTACTGAGACAAAGGCAGAGAGACACAGAGAGATACACAGACACATAGAGACAGATATATATATATATATATATATATTTATATATGGGTGTGTATGTTTGTGTGTGTAATGAGAGAGAGAGAGAAAGAGAGTGATAGAGAGGCTGAAGAAAATAATGATATAATGTGGTTCAAAATCTTGGCAATGAATTATGTGTTCTTCCCTTACTACTTGCTCTCAGATGAACTAGAGTATCTTGTTAAAACTTTTACCTTTTGTCCACAGTCAGATTTTGCTATTATTTACTGTTCCTGTTCCTAACTGTTCCTTAACTTAGTATGCGGTGTCCTCTCTTTGTCTTCTGTTTTTCTCATTTTCAAGCTGTTATTTACCAGTTACCCCATGTTTAACATTTACTCTGCAGCCTTTGGATGTGTCAAGTGAAAGACTGAATAAACAAATCTTGCAAACAGTCCTTTGGTACATGCAAACAATATTAATGAAATATTTCTAAATTATAAATTTCTCTCTAAAACTCAAACCTTCTAATTTCAGGGCACATAGAATATTGCATAGATATGTAATTGTTATTCATATTATTGTTTCTTGCACTTTGTAATTAACAAATAGAATTATTGCTAATGATTTTCTTTATTGTGGACAAAATTCTTTGCCCATTGCTCACTGAATGCATGAAATAAAATTAGAGTATTCTCATTATGTATCAGTAACATATATTTTATAAAACTAATTATTAGTAGCAAAACTTAATCATGACCCCTTGCCATGTCTTAGAGTTATATTGAACAGTGAATAAAAACACGAGGTAGGAAACAAATGTCTGTGTTTTCCTTCCAAACAGATTTTTCCACAATGTATTTGAAATTACTCTTTCCTGTCACATGTCTATACTTCAGATTGGATCTGGCCAATCTGAAACCCTCATAAGCACTTAATTAATCTTCTTAATGTTTACTCTATTCTGGATCCTCAGATTCAAATATTCAATATATTAATATATAACTGCTTGTCTGACATATGCCTGGATATTTGGGAAGATATTAAACTGTGCAAGTCAAACACAAGTTCTGTATTGAATTCAGATTTTCCTCTTCCTTGCATCCATTTATATATCTCCCAGGCTTCTATATGTCATTAAGTGTGACTACTAACTGATTTCTTACTGAAGCAAAAATACAGACAATTTCCTGGCTTCATTCTCCACATCTATCCTATCAACAAGAACAATTTATCTGAGGGACCAGGTAACAAACAGTACAAGTAATGTATCCAATGCCTAACGTATGAAACTGTAACCTCTCTGTACATCAGTTTGATAATAAAAATTTGAAAAAAAAGAGAAAAAAAGAACAATTTATCTTACTTTCATAGTATATCTGGGGTCAATCTCATGTTCTCCCTCTTAATTACTTACCATGATAATCCAGAGTACCATAATCTCCTCCTAAGATGCTACAAAACCCTTGACTCCTTACTCTCTACTCTCCCACCAGCTAGAGTGGTATTTTGAAAAATCATAAGTCCCATTGGTGCTTCAAATCCTCCAGACACATCATCTCATTGCTACCAGAATAAAGCCCTAATTGTTCAACCTGGTTTACACACCGTAGGAACAGTCTGTCTCACTGACTACCCACATGCTTCCATTTCCCTCTTGCCAGTAGATTTTAGTTTCTTGGGCTTAAAGTATGTATTGGAACTAGGGAAGGGAAGGGGAATATCAAAATTGAGAGACAAAGGATAAAAGACAAACCAATGCAACAGAAATCCTTACAAAACTATATACTGTAAACCAATTGTAAAACTCACAGAGGGAAAGGGGATAGGGAGGGGGTGGGCGGGGGGGATGAGGGAGGAGGTAACAAGTTGGATAAGAAATGTATGCACTACCTTATGTATGAAGCTGTAACCCCTCTGTACATCACTTTTTGTACAAGAAATGTACCCACTGCCTTACATATGAAACTGTAACCCCTCTGTAAATCACTTTGACAATAAATAAATAATTATTCAGAAAAATAAAAAAATTAAATTAAATTAAAAAAGAAATACATAAATTAAAAAAGAATTAATTTTAATGTGGCAATCCTGGTCCTTCCTTAGGAACTTTGATCCTGATATTTCCTTAAGAACTTTGCACCAGTGCAGTGACTGTCTCACAGATCATTCTGCAGCCTAGACTGCCTTAACATTCAATGTAGCTTACATATCTCCTCCAAGAAGCTCTCCCCAAACACCCAGTTTGATATAATCCTTCTATTCACTTATTGTATTAGTCAGCAATTGCCACAATAATGTGGGGCAGCAAACCATCCCCTATGGTTTTTATCAACAATAATTTTTGAAGTGTTATCACAGGTTTGTTGGGTAACTAGGTCAGATCTATGGGAGGTTGTAGTTGGTTGGACTCACTCCCATTTTCTGTTCAGACTCAAGGGTACCTGTACAGGTCACATTCTATTGCCCAGTGGCTGCGTGGCACACATATTCTGGAAGTCACTAGAATTGAAGAGGCCCAACAAAATTGGAAAATCAATGCCACCTTTCCTGTCCCAAATATTCAACTGGTCAAGTCACATGATAAAGAAGAATTTCAATGGAGGAAAGAGATATATTTTACCTAGATTCATACAGTCAGTAAGGATGACAAAAATGTTGTCACAAATATCCAGAAGACTCTTTGTACCTCTTATTACCAATGCTGTCATGTACTCATAGCTAAACTAGACACTGTGGGGAGATTAAGGGCGAATTTAGTGTTGTATGTAAACCACTGCCATAGATATATCGAATAAAATGTAGGAGAATAGATGCATACTAAATTGATCATATTATGTATTATGTATTATAAAAATATGGAGTGAATTGCAATTCACACATGTATTTCATTACGTTAATGATTAGTGTTCCCATTCAGTTCTTTTATGATATTCCTGAAGCTCTGATTTACAAGCTAGACAGGTACATTGGGTCAGTTCTGTGTGGTTATTACAATACATATATAAACAAGGTAAACAACCTATGATCAGAAATACTTTTTTCACAAGATTATTTTTGTCTGGATGTGTTCATTTTACATTTTGATAAAGAATGTAGTCTCCACCATTGTCAATTTTGTTTAGGTACTGAAGACTTCTTAGAGGAAAACCTATAGAGGAGATTAATACTATATTACTGGTAAGAAATAAGGAGATTGATTTTCTGTAAATTCCATCTGTTGGTAAAGTTGATTATCAAGTAGTACTTATAACTTCACCTGTTTTATAGATGATCTGATAGGGTTATACATTTCTGGACAAATATCTTATTTCCTCAGGTGAAACTTTTGTTTCAGGTTTCGGGGACTAGTGTGTAGTGTTTCTACCCCATGTGACATTATAGTAGCTATTGATGGCTATAAGGACTTTATGATAAACTTATTTGATTGGTAGTTATGGATATCAATATCACAAATTCAATTCCCCAGATTAACAAATACTATTAAAGCTTTTTATATCAACAAGTCTCATAATATTCATTTTTATTCATTCTTTCAAGGATTAACAAGCACTTTGAATGATGCATTTTTCACTGATTCATCTAGTAGACATTTCTAACCAATGAAGTCAGGTCAAAATGAGATAATCTTTTAATATGTGAAGGTGAAATACTAATTGGTGGAATGAATAGTAATGATTTTGAGAGAGGAATTTTGCTTGTTAAGCTTCAGGTGTCCTGGAGGACTTTATTAGAAGTAATCACACCTACTTCCTTTCTCTAAGGATATAAATTCAAACTTAGGAAATTATTGTCATTTTTTGGTCTAATGTCTGAAATTTAAAAATCATGCAAATTTGCAGAGGTGCTGAGGATTTAATGATTTTGTTTGAGAGAGACAAATTGCCTGTGGCCACAGTTTCTGTCACAATTAATCAACATGCCTTGTGCCATTTTCTAATAAGTAAATGAAGTTCCCTACCAGTGTACAGTGCATAAAGCATTGCTCATAAGCATGCATGGCCACAGTGGGTGGCAGATTTCACAGGTGCTTCCCATTAATTAAAGAAAAAGGGAACCAAGTTTAAAAAATCCAGACTATGAGATCAGCATTGCTCACACAAAGCCAGTTGAATCATTTAAAATTTTATCCATTTAAAGTGAAACTGAATTTTGGTTTTGTTTTTACAATATATTATCTGAGTGATCTTGGTCAACTAGAGATGAGTTCAATTATTCTTCCTGTTCATAGATTTAATAAGATAATAAAATGAGCCAGAGGTGGTGGTGGTGGTACTTACGTGTAATCTAGAGACATTAATGTGAGTGGCCATCTCAAGTCCTCTTCCAAAAATTCAGGCAGAGTTCTCACATAGGTGCAGAATCCCACTGAGAAAAGAAAGACTGGTATCTAGACTCATCACTCCCACCCCAGTCTCTCTACATCCACACAGCTGCAGAAGCTGTGGGGTTGTGTATGGTCATGTTTGCTGCTATGAATGATCACAATTTAGTGGTGGAAATTGTGATTGCTCCACTGTTGGTCATTATTGTTTCTCTGCCTAACATCAGCTGTTTATTGGCTCCTTCTGGGTCCCTGGCATGTAAAACCTGGCTCTTGAGTACCTCATATTTGTGAGTTCTTCTGGAGAATCCTCCCCTTAGCTACTTCTGCAAATGGTATTCTCTCCAGCTGGAGCTACTTTTTATCCTCTTGGTGGGAAGTCCAATAACTAGGTTCTTCCTGCTTCAGCAGGCAGTTTTTATGCAGTTATTCACAGATGGCTTCAGTCCTACTTGACTCAGGAGTGTTCTTGTACCTCAGGGAGAAAGTAAGCATCAGCAAAGTAGGCCAATCAGTGGGACAGAAGACTACCCTGGACACTTCCTGTTTCCATCTCATATCTGGACTTCATGCCATAGTTTGACAGGATGAGATCCACCTGCAGGCTAGAGGCTCTGTAGCTTAGGAGTCAGGAGACTACAAGTCCATCCAAGGGAATAAATAGACAAATGTGGGCAAGAGAGCACTGGAAACAGACTAGCTCTTAGTATAGATGGCAGAATTGGGAGAAGAAATAGTGCTTTGATACAATGTTATTTTACAACCTTATTACACTAAAAACATTATGGTAGAGAAATTTATCCTGCTCTTCTCAGAGTATAGAAGGTAAACTATGCATTTTGTTCTCAGTGCTGAACTGTTTTTCAGTATAATCTGTACCTCAGTTTAAAACCCTAGGCTGGGGTAGGCAGAAATGTTCTTTATATCTGCAAGCTACATTTAAAAAAATAAATATGTCATTATTCTGTGGCTCACAATATTTGGTACCTGTGTGATGACAGCAACCAAATTGATTCATTTGGCTGAGAGCTTCTTGAGGTCAGAGGTTGGTAGATCTTAGGTTCACCTTCTGTTTCTTGTATGTATGAATTAATAGATTAGATGAATAAGTGAATGAAATAAATTCATTCCTTGAACTCACTTAAGTGTCCCTTAGTAACTTTTTAGAGAGCAATATTATGCTAGAAATTTGCCATCAAAGATCTTTTCATCCATGATGACTTCATAAATTTGCATAAACCAACAGCCAATGGTCATAAACTATACGTTAGGCACTGGGTATCCAGAAAACAATGTTCTTTTCACATCGAAATGTTTTTGCCTCATTGCTACGCAGAAGCCAACAGTAGAATGAGTACATCAGAAAGTAGCAAACTGAGCTCCTCCCTTCCAACCTGACATCTTATATGCTGGGGTTGGTATGACCTTTATTTTATTTTATTGTATTTTTTTGGGGGGTACGGGAGGTATGCATCTCGAGATTGAAACTCAAGACTGCAGCCATGTTTATTCTTAACTTCCAGCTTATATGCAGTTTGAAAACCAGGAAACAGCATAGGCTTAAAATTCCAGAACACAAAAAGTGACCTTTTTTTTAAACACTGAAATCAAGAGGCTACTTCCACATGCTAAAATTTTCTCACGTTTATACTGCCCCCTTAGTAAATGGGCTAAAAGCTGAAAGAGAGACTTTTCTGAAGAGAAAATGAGACTGGTAAAGAGACACATGAAGAAGTGATCAACATCACTGGTCATGAAAGAAATTCAAGTCAAAATAACATTGAGATTCCATCTCACCCCAATAAGAATGTCCATTATCAAGAAAACGAACAACAGATGCTGCTACTACACTGTTGGTGGGAGTGTAAACTTGTTCAACCACCCTGGAAAGCACTACAAAGGTTCCTCAAAAGGCTAAACATAGAGCTCCCCTAAGACCCAGCAACCCAGCTTTTGGGCATTTACCCAAAGGATTACAAGCAAGATTACAGTAAAGCTACCAGCACTACTCTGTTTATTGCAGCACAATTTACCATCACTAAAATATGGAACCAACCCAGATGCCCTCCCAGTAGATGAATGGATTAAGAAAATGTGGTATATATACACAACGGAATGCAATGCTTCCAACAGAAAGAATGACATAGCTCCATTCATTAGGAAATGGAAAGACTTGGAAAAAATAGTATTAACCAAAGTGAGCCAGATTCAAAGAAACATACATTCTATGGTTTCCCTCACTGATAATATCTAGTACATGTCTAGGATAGTCCTAGCAGAAGGTCACAATAGCTTAATCACTAGCACATATGAACACAGAAGATGATGCTAAGTGAAACTCCAAGTTATGGAAATAAGTGGTTTATCATTGCTGTTATTTTCCAACATTCAATGTGAAATTATGCCTTTTTTTCTTTGGTCTTCTTCCCCATGGTTTTACTTCTCATGTCACTCTAACTGACTTTAGTACCCTGGTTATTGCATACACATTTATCGAAACTAGGGAAGGGAAAGGGAACATCAAAATGGAGAGACAAAGGGCAAAAGGTGAACCAACGCAACAGCAATACTTAGAAGAAGACAATACACTGTAAACCAACTGTATAGGTGGGAGAAAAATGAGGGAGTAGGTAACAAGTTTGATAAGAAATGTACTCACCTTATATATGAAACTGTAATCCCTCTGTACATCACTTCGACAATATTAAATAAAAAAATTAAAAATTTTTCTTATCCTGAAACCATGGCAGACTTATTTTCTATTAAATAATCTTGACCATGATCTTTTGGTAAGATTTTTTTTTTATAATTTTATCCTTTGAAGGAATAATTTATTTTTACCTATCTTCCTCTTAATTTTGTTTGTATTTGTCTTTACATATTGAATTTAAAAATGAAGATGTACTTTGTTGTTGTTTTTAAGTTTGAGACTGAAAAAAACCACAGTAAAAAATTCAATTTTCCTTGATGTAACCTAAAGGCAAAGTGTGAACTGTCTCCCCAGGCTTCTAGTGTGTTCTTCCCCTTACTAGTGCAGTTCTTCAGTTCATATCAATAAACTCATTTCATTGGCTTGATTTGCCCTCAGCAAATGGAAATAAGTAGTTGTTTGAATGGTTTCATTAGAGAAGTTCTTGAATCCACATGTTCTCTATGATGTCCACTTTTCTGTTCTGTATTTTTCTGGAAAAATGTTATAAGCTTTATTCTCAGTTCATCATAATACATCAATGTTTTTAAATCTTTGTTTTCAAATCTTGATTTTCCCCCCGCCCCATTTAACATTCAACTGTTGTGGATTGCCTAAATGGCTTAGGAGGAAAGATGGATGCTCCTCCTTTCTAGAAAAGGAATATAACAGAAAACTAGATTAAGGACTCTGGAACTGAGTTGGCTTGGGGTAGAAGCCAGATTCCATCATTAATTGCAGTGTGACATTGGCTCAGATGTTTATTTCTGTAATCCTTATTTTCTTTACTGTAAGATGCAAACATGCTATTCATGTTATTATTTACATTGTACATTTTAGAAGATTAAACATGATTATATAGAAATAGCAGTTCTAAGAACAATCTCTGGAATGCAGTGAGCATTTAATCAGTATTAGTGCTCATTGTCCTTCAAAGTAACTTTGGGGTCATAGACTTGTTACTGTGTAGATGAATCTGGTGCTGTTTGTAAAGTGCTAAATACAGCACCCGGTACAAGCTGTAACTGTAATTCTTATTCCCTGGGCTTCTCTACCTGCCTGATGGTAGTCTTTGATTTAAGGTCTTTTCCAGTTACTGCACGATCACATTCCACCCATTTTCAAATGTCAATTCAAATACCACCTCCTCCAGAGACTGGTCATTCTCTCATCAAAAGATATTTATTGAGAACCCTCTTCTGAAACCTGTGTCATTTTATCCTGGCAATTTAACTTTTATACTTGTAATATATTGATTTTTAAAATAAAAATGTCAGTCTTTTCGAAGGCAGAATATATTTCTATTAATCTTTCTATCTCTAGTCTTATCTAAAGCACGCATAGACACACAGTAGACAGTAATAAATGTTTTCCTTTCCTAAAAGGAGATAAACCTTCAATAGAAATTTGCTTGCTCTGATTGAGGAATCTGATGGCAGTGGCAGAGGGGCTTCCACTCAGACTCAGGAATGCCCCTTGGGAACTGGTGTCACTATTTCTTTTTGCTACTATTCCACAAAGGTGGTGACATGTGAGCAATGTGGATAAATCTGGGGCTCAGATTTTAGTCAGCATTATAGGCTACCTCTCTATGAACCCCTTACTCATTCAATAACCCACAGGGCTATTATTTTAAAAGATGTCTTCTGAGTTGCAGTAGATTCAGGTGCTTTAAGTTTCTCCAATTATGTAAACTGAAAAATCTGTGACAAGCGGTGACACAATTCATCTTCTAGATTAGACAATTTCATGAACCCAAGATGGTTTTGTACTGATGGATGTGATTAGTAATACAATCTGGAACAAGTCATTGTACTTCTGGAGTGATAATTATGTATATGTGTGAATGGATAATTCACTACCTGGGACTGTTCACAGACTTCCCATGTTGTCTTCACTGGTGAAGGGAGAATATTTTTTAATGTGGTTGTTTTGGGGATTTGAACTCAGGGTCTTGTACATACAGGCTGAGCCAGGTTTCCAGCCTTATTCACAGGCTATTTTTAGTAAAGAGTCTGGCTTCCCATCCAGTTAGAGGATTGAGCCATAATTCACCTATTATAGATTTCCTGTTGTTGCTAGGATTATAGGCATATGTCATCACATCTAGGTTCCCTTCCATGGAGATGAGGTCTTGTTGATTTGCCACCTCACTTCTCGTAATCTCAGCCTCTCAAGTGCTAGGATTACAGGTGTGAGCCACTGGTGCCAAGGTAAGAGAGAACTTTTCTAATTGGCAGCTAATGTTTACCTTTTTACTCCTGAAAATGAAGTTGAGATGTAGCTCAGTATTAAAGCTCCACTTTTGAGTGAGAAAGCCAGACAGTGTTCCCCTCCATTTAGAGAAAAAAAGCTAAGGGCAAAGTACAGAAAGAGAAAAGGCATCAAGTCTCCATCTGGTGGTTGAAAAACTCTAAGATGGTACTGGAGTAGCTGTGAGGTGTCAGGAAGTAGATAGGAGAGCAAATATTTTAATAAATGAGGCTTGCACTGTGTGCTATCATGGAACAAGCTACCAGTACCCTGGCTTACCTTTGCAAAAGAATTTCAGGACAGATTAAAGGCTGAGAAATTTGTCTTGGACTTTTTTCTTTTAAAAGGAGGTGTCTAGCAATATAAGTGGCATCTGAAAATAAGGTATCCAAAATGAATTTTTCCACAAAAATTCATCAGCAAGATCTTATCTTAATTATGAGGGTAAGGATAAAGAGGCAGAGAGACCGCTTTTTGCTGGAAGTAGTCAGTATGCTGGATGATTGTGTTTTTTTTTTAGTCATATCTCCACCAATGTAATAGGGAAGAGTGGTCAAGTAAAAACATTTCTGTGACCCTTAAGATGTGAAGGGCTCCAAGATTGATATTTGACTCAGACCTGAAGAAGGGTCTAGAAACCAGATGCTGGAGCTGGCCTGGCCTTTGCTGATCATAGAGAAATAAGAACGTAATGGAAGCGAGCTGCAATTCAATCGAGGGTAGGACAAAAGGAGCCCACTCTCCTAAAAACTCTCCTAAAAATCAAATAAAATAAATAAAAATAAAAATTAAGAATAACGGATCATGTGGTCCAAACAGGGAAAGAAAGCAGTTTAAGCCTCAGAGACACTGGGAGTGTTTTGCATAGCTGGAAGCAGCTGGCCAGAGGCAGAATTCTGCATATGCCACTGGGAGAGAAGATATATTGCTGAAGGCCCTAAATGAAGAGCTCTCTGTGGTATCTGCAGAGGTGTATCCTTTGCCCTCCATGAGAAAGCAGATTAGCTTTGGACATCGACTATGTCCTTGGGCCACTAATCCCAGATACTGACTAGCACATTCATGGGACACATCATCATCTCTCTTTCCCTTCCTCTTCTCCAAGCCCTCACCCTGGCAGATCAGCAAAAGGGAGAGATGAAGCAAGGCAAGTTTCCACATGGCTTTCTCCCCAACCAAGCTTCCAATTCTGGGTCAAATGTGATTTAGAAAAGAAGAGAAGAGAAGAGAAGAGGAAGAGAGAGAGAGAGAGAGAGAAAGAGAGAGAGAGAGAGAGACTGAGAGAGGACACGTGAACTTTGCGTTTTGTACCTGCTTGGATGGAATTATTTGATTTTTAGTTCTGCTTACTTAACACATATAAATAACTCAGAAAGCTGAGTTGGTGGAGCCATTTTGATGGCCAGCAATAAGAAGTGTAGTTGATTTTGTCCTTGAGTGAGTTCAGCTCACTCAGTGAACCAGTTATAGTGGTTTATGAGAAATGTAAGTAAAAATGGAATAAAAAAGTTACTTTGATAGTTTCCTGAGCTGTTGAAATATGCCAGTGTTCTGAGACTGATTCACATAGGACACTAGATTTATTAGAATGTTACATATATAAAATAAGGGAATGGAATTAGATGGTTTTTTCATGTGCCTTTCAGAAGTGCATTCTTATGATTTAAAAAATCTTATAAGGTAGTTTGAAGTGAATTTAAAGTTAGACGACTAAAATGTTATCACTGTACTTTGGAATTACAACATTTTTACAGTAGTGCTTTATTGTTTGTTAGGATTGAATTTATTGTAGGAATGACTTAAAAAACTTTCCATGTAAAGCAAAAACATGGCTAACCAGTAACTACCCAGAAACTTTTATTAGCTGTTCATACAGAAAGGTTTTAGGAATGAATGAATTATGTTTTCTAGGTAACCCATCAGCCCTTTCTTCACCTGGAAATTTCTATATGTTCTTCCAATTTCCAGGACAGATGTTCTATGAAAAGTCTTGTGCTGCTTCAATTCTTCATTGGGACCAAAGCTGCAAGCTCCTCAGGCATGATAGCCCCACCACAGTGATCAGCATGCTCCTTTGCACTCATCTGTTTATGGTTATGTTTAACAACAGAAAAAGAACATCCAGAGGCACTGACAAGCTATATAATTGAGATTCCATCTCACCCCAGTAAGAATGTCCTATATCAAGAAAACTAAAAATAAAGAATGTTGGAGGGGATGTGGCCAAAAGGGAATCCTACTTCATTGTTGGTGGGAATGTAAACTGGTTCAGCTACTCTGGCAAGCAGTATGGAGATTCCTCAGAAGGCTAAACATAGAGCTCCCCTATGACCAAGCAGCCCCACTTTTGTGCATCTACCCAAAAGACCACAAACAGGAAGACACTAAAGCCACCAGCACGACAATGTTCATCGCAGGACAATTTGTCATAGCTAGAATTTGGAACCAACCCAGATGCCCCTCAGTAGACGAATGGATCAGGAAAATGTGGTACATATACACAATGGAATTTTATGCCTTTATCAGAAAGAATGACATTGCCCCATTCGTAAGGAAATGGAAGGACTTGGAAAAAATTATCTTAAGTGAAGTGAGCCAGACCCAAAGACACATGGACTCTATGGTCTCCCTCATAGGGAATAATTAGCACAGGTTTAGGCTAGTCACAGCAGAGGATCACAAGAGCCCAATAGCTATATCCTTATGAACATATAAGATAATGCTAAGTGAAATGAACTCCATGTTATGAAAACGATTGTAATACCACTGTTGTAACTACTTTCAACATGTTATGTGTAACCGTAGCTTCTATTATTGATGATCTTCTTGTATTCCCTTCCTGTGGTGTATCTGCACTATCTCTGTATCTTATCTGAGTACATTGCAAACTGTGTATACTGGTATTAGAACTAGGAAACTGAAAGGGAATACCAAAATCGAGAGGCACAGGGTAAAAAAAAAGACAAACGACTACAAAGGCAACACTTGCAAAACTGAACAACTCATGTGGGGTGGGGGTGGGAGGAAGGAAAAGGGGGAGGGAAGAGGGGGGAATGAGGGAGGAGGTAACAAACAGTACAAGAAATGTATCCAATGCCTAATGTATGAAACTGTAACCTTTCTGTACATCAGTTTGACAATAAAAATATAAAAAAAAATACTTCCAGGAGCTCATTATCAAGTTATATTAGAATCAACAAGTAAGACCTAATGACATAATTTTGGATACAGGTAGGGTTCCATATCATTTGCAATATAAGAAGTGATAAATACCAGAAAATAAATAAGGTCAAATACTGTGTACCATGTGAAAATGGAACAATCAAGCTAGTTGACATTGGTTAAGGAAAGGGCGAGGCAGGATGAGGAGAGTAACAAAAAGGATGTGTATGTATATATGAACTTGTCAAATGAATCTTCCTTGTACAAATAATTGATAGTAACTAACTAACTAACTAACTATATATATATATGAAAAAGAAATGAAAATGTTAGACAATATAAAAATAGGTTAATTTGGAAAAATACTGGTTAACTTGAACCCATGTCTACTAATGGTAAAACCAAAAGATATAGGTATCTGGGCACTGGAACAGCTATGAAGGCTTTCCCCCCAACCCCCCAGAGTAGGGGACATAATTATGGATAAGTGGGAAATACCCAGCCTTAAATCAGCAATGGTAACAAATAGTAACACAGCACAAAATCCTTTTGAAACTTTTTTAAACAACAAGGAAAACTTGTTTTCAGATTTTCCTGAGAATTCTATTTCAGTCCTAGCAGAGCCCTTCTTTTCTATTTTCAATACATTCAAAAGGAAGATTTCAGTAAATATCCTTTGGGATTAAACAGTAGTACCACTTTGATGTCATCATGTTCTGACATTATCTGGGGAAGTAATTTGAAGTATTTCATTAGATAAATGCTTTGATGAGATTAGAAATTGTTTGGAAAGGTGATACATTACATTAAAAAATTAGTTCCAGGAAACTGATGTAGAGTCATTAGAGAATGCAAGATTCTTGCATTTAGAAAAACAAGTGCTGCTATTGATAAATTATAGTTATGATTTCACATTTAAATTTTATAATAATTGGAATCATGTTATTATAAAAGGATAGCAATATATGTAGACGGTACCAATCAGCCAAATCTTTGGCATTAAAGTCAAATAGAAAACTGTAATAGTCATCAGGGGATATTTAGACCAAAAAGCTGCTCCTGTTTGGGTTAGTCAAATAACATTTTGAAAAAAAAAGCAAACAATATCAGTTATTGCTGGAAAGTTTTAGAGTAAAGCTCTGCCCTTTGTAGAACTTTCCCAGAAACTGAAAAGCTCAATCAGATGTTTGATATTATCTAGATACACATCTGAACTCCAAGGCCTTATCTAAAGTGTCTGCATTAAAAAACCATTTCTCTGTCAAGTACTAAAAATTGAACTTGAATCAACTGAAGTGATACAAAAATAAATCATTTATAAATGCAATTGAATTCAGCACTCTCAGAACAAGAGGACCATAGTGTTTTGTAGATCTGGGTCTAATTTGAGGTTTACTTCTCCAGTTTTTCAAATTCAGATTCTCATGGATACTTCAGACTCCCCAGGAGATTTCCCCTTAGTAGGCTTGAGTTGGGGCTTTCAACTTTCAACTTCTGCCAAATTGCCAAGGGGATTCTGATAATTATGTCTAAAGACCATGCTTGTTTTCTGCCTGGGTCATCCTTGTTGGATTCCATTCACCATCTGGATGTAGGGAATGCAGTCAGCACACATCACATTCCATGATGCCCTACCTTTTCTACTTGACTCCATTGATTTCACATTCTTATTCATTCAGCAATGGACTGGGAAAAGGAAATAGCCAAGGACAGGGAGCACAGATACAAATAAAAAATGTCTTTTGCTATTTAGAAAAATTTCAAGCCTTTCAATATCTGAAAAGAAAATTAGAAAGAGATTTTATTTTTTTTCTCTAATCTCACCCAGGTCCACTTCACATGAACTCAATAAATATTGGTGGAATGTTATAACCTTTGGATCCATTGATCTAAAAGGTACATTGTAGAAGCATAGATGGGCAGAAGAGTTAACTTCAGATATATCAGTGACTCACCATGTAGAAGATGCCCTCATTTTGTTGGATTGGAAGGTACAGTATTGATGGGTTCAAAGAGGTGGAGGATGACTTAGAATCTATCTGGGAAGTACTTTTGCACTTGAGAGAAAGAGGGGATATAAATTCTGAGTTGGGTTAACTTCAGCATCCAGTGCACACTGTGCTCAAGAGAGCACAGTGTTCTCCCTGCACCATGTTCTCCAGCTGCCAATGGCTTTACACCATGTTACTTTCTTCTGGGGAGCAATTCCCAACTTCTAAACTCCTTCCCCACTTACATCTTATTCTATTGAAGCATGTTCTATTAGAGCTAAAAGAGTGATTGCAATGAATGATTACAGCTTAGCATCTTCTGTAAGCAACATAAAATGTTTATGTTTTAATAGGTCTAAACAAACTCTATCTGTTCCAGAAATGATTACATATAAATGTAGAGATCTCTGGTACCATGGTAGACTGAAGGAGTACATTTTTTTGAAGGCAGATGATATCAATATCTTGAAATGGCATTTTTTAATGTATTTAGGAATTCTTTATCAGATTTTCATCTGGAGATGGTGATTTTGGTATGAATAGGAAAAATAAATTCTGGTGCTTGTTAAGTAAAGAAGTAATCAAATAAGTAAAAATATCTAGCAATGAGCACTCTGCAGAGAAAGTAGAGTGATGTAAGAATGAGAGCTATTATGGATGAGTAAAATGGTGTATTAGTGCAAGGAATGACAGGGAGCGTCATGTAGACTGTGGTCAGGAGAATCTCTGAACTGCTGATCTTCAAAATGAGATCTGAATGGCCAACAGCAGCCAATCAGGTAAAAATCATAGGAAAGAGGGTCTCAAGGAGAGAACATTAATATCACCAGTATGTTTAGTCAGAACTATGGAAATGAGTTAAGCAGGAGGGAAGAATAATCTGGCACCAGATTGGAGAAGTATGCAGGAGTCAAGGAACAACACTTTCTTCATTGGAGAAGTTTCGATCTTATTAAGTTCCCTGGAACACCATTAGAGATTTGAAATGAGGGACCATATTAGATTTTATAATGGTCATTTATTATGACAGTTGTAGGGTGGATGCTTTACGGGAGGCCAAAGGTAAAGCTGGAAGATGTTTGGAAGCTATGATACTTTCTAAGTGAAAAAAAGATTTGGGGGGGTGGGGAGAAGAGAGGTCACTGGATTTGTTAATCTGATTATTCAGTGCTTGGTGAATAGAAATTTTTTATGTGCTATATGGGATTAAGGAAAAGAGCTAATATATACCAGGACTTCATATGCCCTTATTTGCTTCTTGTTATTATTAAGGTAATTTTGGAGAACAGTGTTAGTTATTTTTTGTAACTTGATCAATATTTTGTTAAATAAGTTATTTTCCACCTGGTACTTTATAATCTTCTTCTTCTTTTTTTTTTGACCTTCAAAAGCATTTATTCAAGCAGTTTCATGGCAGACATTGAGTACAGGAAGATGCATGGGGACACACAGTTGCTGTCCTCTCAAAATTAGCCACAGTCCATCTCTGCTGCCCACTCCTTTGTACTACAACTGATAAGCATTTGGGTTCTAGAAAGTACTAGACTAGACTAGACTCTGGTTCTTTCTCTCAACTGTGGAACCTCAGTTTAAATTTTCTGGAGCATAGATTCCTTATTTTTAAAACAAGAAGCCATCAATGCCCACCACACAGGGTTAATATGAAGTGTGAGTTAATGCACAAAGCATTCACTATTGCCTAATCATTACCTCATTGGTGTAGCAAGTCTCTCTTCTTATCCCAAGGGTACCTCCTCCGCCGGGGATGCCCTGTATCATGCAGGCAAGGATGCGAGGGAGAATCACAGAACAATTCTCTCCTACATCCTGTGTGCTACCACAACATGCGTTCTTGAACAAGTTTGTTCTTGAACAACATTTCCATTTCCTCTTTTTCTTCTTCTTTTTTTAAAAATTTATTTTTTTATTAATTGAACACAAATTTTTTGACAAGGTGTTGTGCAAAAAGGGTACAGTTACATAGTAGGGCAGTGTATACATTTCTTGTGATATCTTACGTCCTGTTTTTCTATCTCTTCTCTAGGTCAGGTAGACATATATACAATATACAATGTATCACGAACATATACAGTAGCCACGTGGCCACACCCAAGAAAGTTCGCCTAGGGCTTTAAATGTAATGTCGATATTAGATCATATGTTGACAGTAGTCTTATATGAACGTACATACCTAGCTTTTGAGCTATTGTATTCCCCTGAGAGATCAATTTTTGACCTTTATATGTTGAGTAATTGTTTGGTTTTTAGTTACATACTGTTGGGTCGCTGCCCCAATCCTGTGGGGAATACTATTTGACAAGCAGTTTTTGGTTTCCCAGACTTGGTCTTCACTGTCTCTCCGTCTCCCCTTGTTAACAGTCATATATCAGGGAGATCATGCCCCTTTGTTTTCTGTGTTCTAGGCTTGTCTCGCTCAACATTATTTGTTCGAGTTCTGACCATTTTTCTGTGAATAACAATATTTCACCATTCCTAATTGCTATGTAGTATTCCATTGTGTATAAGTACCATATTTTTTGGATCCATTCGTCTGTGGAGGGGCATCTGGGTTGTTTCCATATTTTGGCTATTGTGAATTGTGCCGCGATAAACATAGAGGTGCAAATATCTTTTTGATACCTTGGGTTTTGCTGTTTAGGATAGATGCCTAGGAGTGGTATGGCTGGGTCATAGGGTAGGTCTATATGAGCTTTTTGAGAAACCTCCATACTGTTCTCCAAAGTGGTTGTACTAATTTGCACTCCCACCAACAATGGAGAAGGGTTCCTTTTTCCCCCGCACCCCGTCCAGCATTTGTTGTTTCCTGAGTTCAGAATATGGGCTATTCTTTTTTTTTTTTTTTTTTTCAAATTTTTATTATCAAACTGATGTACAGAAAGGTTACAGTTTCATACGTTAGGCACTGGATACATTTCTTGTACAGTTTCTTACCTTGTCCCTCATACCCTCCTCCCTCCTCCCCTTTCCCTTCCCCACCCCCGGAGGTGTTCAGTTCACTTACACCAAACAGTTTTGCAAGTATTGCTTTTGTAGTTGTTTGTCTTTTTTTACCCTGTGTCTCCCAAATTTGGTATTCCCTTTCAATTTCCTACTTCCAATACCAGTATACACGGTCTCCAATATACTCAAATAAGATTACAGAGATAGTGTAGGTACAACCACAGGAAGGTGATACAAGAACATCATCAATAATAGAAGCTACAGATACACATAGGAGGTTAAAAGTAGTTACAACTGTTTCCATAACATGGAGTTCATTTCACTTAGCATCATCTTATGTGTTCATAAGGGTATAGCTATTGGGCCTTATGATGTTCTGCTATGACTTGCCTAAACCTGTACTAATTATTCCCAATAAGAGAGACCATAGAGTCCATGTTTCTTTGGGTCTGGCTCACTTCACTTAGTATAATTTTTTTCCAAGTCCTTCCATTTCCTTACAAATGGGACAATGTCATTTTTTCTGATAGAGGCATAAAATTCCATTGTGTGTATGTACCAGATTTTCCTGATCTATTCGTCTACTGAGGGGCATCTGGGCTGGTTCCAGATTCTTGCTATGACAAATTGTGCTGCAATGAACATTGTTGTGCTGGTGGCATTACTGTGATTTTGTTTGTGGTCTTTTGGATAGATACCCAAAAGTGGGGCTGCTGGGTCATAGGAGAGTTCTATATTTAGCCTTCTGAGGAATCTCCATACTGCTTGCCAGAGTGGCTGAACCAGTTTACATTCCCACCAACAATGAATTATGGTTCCCTTTTGGCCACTTCCCCTCCAACAATTGTTATTGTTAGTTTTCTTGATAGATGACATTCTTACTGGGGTGAAATGGAATCTCAAAGTTGTTTTGATTTGCATTTCTTTTATGGCCAGTGATGTAGAGCATTTTTTCATATGTCTCTTGGCCATTCTCATTTCCTCATCAGAGAAGTCTCTTTGTAAGTCTTTATCCCACTTGATGAGGGGGCTATTGGTTCTTTGCGGTTTTGTTTTGGAAAAAGGCAATTTTTTTAGTTCTGCGTATATTTTAGAGATGAGGCCTTTGTCTGTTGAATGTCCGGTAAAGATCTTCTCCCAGTCTGTGGGCTTTCTGTTTATCTTGAGAGCTATGTCCTTTGCCATGCAGAAGCTCTGCAGTTTGATGCATTCCCATTTCTCCAACCTTTCTTTGATTTGTAGCCTTTCTGGGTCTTTGTTAAGGAAGTTCGATCCTGCGCCAAGGAGCCCAAGTGTTTTTCCTACTCCTTCCTTTAGTGTTTTCAGGGTGTCTGTTTTGATTTCAAGGTCTTTAATCCATTTGGAATTGATTTTGTTGCAGGGTGATATATAAGGATCTAGTTTTAGTTTGTTGCATGTGTTGAGCCAATTTTGCCAGCACCACTTGTTAAAGAGGCTATCTTTATTCCATACTATTGTTTTAGCTCCTTTATCAAAGATTAAGTAGGCGTAGTTCTGTGGGTTCATTTCTGGGTCTTCAATTCTGTTCCATTGGTCTTCAGGCCTGTTCCAGTGCCAATACCAAGCTGTTTTTATTACTATAGCTTTATAATACAGCTTGAAGTTGGGTATTGTAATGCCTCCAGCACTGTTCTTTTTGCTTAGGAGTGTTTTTGCTATTCTAGGTCTTTTATTGTTCCATATGAATTTCTGGATTGCTTCCTCTATTTCATTAAAGAATGGTGTTGGGATATTAATGGGTATTGCATTGAATCTGTAGACAGCATTTGGCAATATTGCCATTTTGATTATATTAATCCTCCCAATCCAGGAGCATGGGAGGTTTTTCCATTTCCTTAGTTCTGACTTAATTTCGTTTTTCAAGCTTATAAAGTTCTCATCAAAGAGGTCTTTCACTTCTTTGGTTAAGGTTATTCCTAGGTATTTTATGGTTTTGGGAGCTATTGCAAAAGGAGTTGCTTTCCTGATTTCAGCCTCGGTCTTCGGGTCGTTAGCATAGAGAAAGGCCGTTGATTTTTGAAGGTTTATTTTCTATCCTGCAACTTTGCCAAAGTTTTGGATCAGCTCTAGTAGCTTGGGGGTAGAGTCTATGGGATTCTTTAGGTATAAGATCATGTCATCTGCGAAGAGAGAAAGTTTAACTTCATCTTTTCCTATTTGGATACCCTTTATATTTTCTTCTTGCCTAATTGCTCGGGCTAGGAATTCTAGTACTATGTTGAAGAGCAGGGGAGAGAGTGGACATCCCTGCCTTGTTCCTGATTTTAAAGGGAATGGCTTTAGTTTTTCACCATTTAGAGTTATGCTAGCTGTTGGTTTGTCATAAACTGCTTTGATTATATTCAGGAATGTTCCCTGGAATCCCAGTTTTTCCAGGGCTTTTAGCATAAATGGGTGCTGGATTTTATCAAACGCTTTTTCCACATCCAGAGATAAAACCATGTGGTTCTTTACCTTGCTCCGGTTGATGTGGTGGATTACATTAATTGACTTGCGTATATTAAACCAACTTTGCATCCCTGGGATGAATCCAGTTTGATCGTGGTGTATGATTTTTTTTGATGACCTGTTGACGTCAATTTGCCAGAATTTTGTTGAGAATTTTTGCGTCTATGTTTATCAGGGAGATCGGTCTGTAGTCCTCTTTCCATGATGAGTCTTTGCCTGGTTTTGGGATGAGGGTTATACTGGATTCATAGAATGAGTCTGGTAGTGAACGTTCTCTTTCAATTTCATTGAAGAGTTTGAGAAATATTGGTGTGAGTTCTGTTTTGAAGGCCTTGTAGAATTCTGCAGTGAATCTCTCTGGACCTGGGCTTTTCTTGGATGGGAGATCATTTATTGCCGTTTCTATTTCAATACTAGATATGGGTCTGTTTAGAAGGTTTAAATCTTCATTGTTGAGTTTGGGGATATCAATTTTTTCTAGGAAATCATCCATTACTTCCAAGTTCTCGAATTTGTTGGCATAAAGGTTTGCAAAATAGTCCCTTATTATTTTTTGAATTTCGGTTATTTCTGTGGTGATGTTACCTGTTTCATCTCTTATCTTGTTTATTTGAGCGTGCTGCCTTCGTTTTTTGGTCAGGTTTGCCAGGGGTCTGTCTATCTTGTTGATCTTTTCAAAGAACCAACTCTTTGTTTTGTTGATTTTTTCATCTCTAATTTAGTTAATTCTGATTTGATTTCAATTATTTGCTTCTGTCTATTGACTTGTGGTTTGGCTTGCTGTTCTCTCTCCAGAAAAATAAGGTGCTTCCTTAAATTACTGAGTTGCTGTTTCTCCAGTTTGTTGATGTATGTACTCAGAGATATAAATTTTCCTCTGAGTACTGCCTTTGCTGTGTCCCAAAAGAGCTGGTACTTTGTGTTCTCAACTTGGTTGAAGTCCGTAAACATTTGAATTTCCGTTTTAATTTCTTCAATGACCCACTGATGGTTCAGCAGTGTGTTGTTTAGTCTCCATGAAGTATAGGATTTTCTGTGGTGTCTCTTTGAGTTGAACTCTAATTTTATTCCATTGTGGTCTGAGAGAATGCAGGGAATGGTTTTGATACTTCTGAATTTGTACAGATTTTCTTTGTGCCCTAAGATGTGATCTGTTTTGGAGAATGTTCCATGTGCTGCAGAGAAGAATGTGTATTCTGTCCTTGCTGTGTGGAATATTCTGTAGGTGTCGATTAAGTCTAGGTGGTCTATGCAATTATTAAGATCTGTGGTTTCTTTGTTCAGTTTTTGGCGTGTTGATCTGTCCAGAGGTGATACTGGAGTAATTAAAGTGCCCAACTATCAATGTGTTTGGGTCTATGAGTGTTTTTAGAGTCAGTAGTGTTTGTTTGATGAAGTTGGGTGCTCCTGCATTTGGTGTGTAGATATTTAGGATGGTTATATCTTCCTGTAGGAGAGATCCCTTTACTAGTATGTAGTAGCCTTCTTTGTCTCTTCTTACCTTTTTTAATTTGAAGTCAATTTTATCTGATACTAGGATTGCAACTCCAGCCTGCTTATGGGGGCCATTTGCTTGATAGATTTGATTCCAGCCTTTCACTTTTAGAAGATGTTTACTTTTGCTGGATAGATGTGTCTCTTGGAGGCAGCAGAAAGATGGATTTTGATTTTTGATCCAAATTATGAGCCTATGTCATTTGATTGGAGAATTAAGTCCATTAATGTTGAGAGTTAGGATTGAGAGATGATCGTTTGTTCCTTTCATTATCACTATCTTTTATTACTATCTTCTTTAAAGCGGTGTCTTCCCACTTCTTGATCTGATGTTTACTATTTAGGGTTCATTTCTCTGTCTGTATTGGGATCTTGATTATTTTCCCTGTGTAGTACATCTTTGAGGATTTTGTGTAAAGCTGGCTTTGTGGAGATATATTGTTTCAGTTTTTCCTTATTGTGGAAGACTTTTATTTGACCTTCGACTATGAATGAGAGTTTGGCTGGGTACAGAATTCTTGGTTGGTAGTTATTTTTATTTAGTGTTTGGTATACCTCATTCCAGGCTCTCCTTGCTTTCATGGTCTCTGCTGAGAAGTCTGGGGTAATTCTGATTGCTTTTCCTTTATATGTCATTGTTTTCTTCTCCCTAACAGCTTTAAGGATTCTTTGCTTGTACTCTACTGATCCTGTGTGATCACAATGTGTCAGTGGGATGTCCTATTCTGGTCTGCTCAGTTTGGGGTTCTAAATGCTTCTTGTATCTGCATAGGCCTTTCCTTCTGGATATTTGGAAGTTCTCAGCTAATATTCTGTTAAATAGATTGCCTATCCCATTGACTTCTTTCTCCAATTTTCCTCAATACCTATTATTCTTAAATTGGGCTTCCTGATCGTGTCTTGAATCTCCTGTAGCGATCTGTTTTGTTGATTGGACTGGATTTGTATTGATTTTTTATCTTTCTCCATAGAATCTAAGGAATCTTTAGCTCCTGAGATTCGATCCTCTGCTTCAGTTAGTCTGGACTGTAGGCTAGCTACTTGATTTCGAATCTCTTTTCCTTCTGACTGGTCTTTCCTGATGATTTCCATGTCATTTCTTAGGTCTTGTATGGACTTCTTTACTTCATTAACTTCATTACTTTGGTTTTGATTGTTGTCTCTCAGATCTTTAAGCTGGGTAGCTATCTTTTCATTTGACTCTTGAAGATCATTTATCTTTATTTGTGGATGCCATGAAATTCTCTATTAATTTTTGCTTTGCCTCCTCACGCTCTAACAGAATTGACTGAAGAGATTCAAACTTTTTATTTATCATGTTTATCAGTAGAGTTTGTAGAGCCTTTTGGGGGTTCTCTTCTATGTCTTTGATTGACTGCTCTGCTTCCTGCTTGTTTTGAGTGGGGGATAGGACTTCATTGTTTGCCATCCTTCTTGTGTTTCTTCTGCCCATTTGAATAGGGAATGCCAGTCTACCAGCATCTGTGAGTACTGTTTAAGACCCAAAGCAGCCCTTACCAAGCACTGTTGTGTAAATCTTACAAGTTCACAATTATATACAGATAACTTGTATACCTGTCTATAAAGTTAGATTTGGTGTTCCTAAAGAATACAATTTCAAAATAACAACCGATCCTGGGCCCTGTATTCAGTAGTTACTTATTTACTGTTACAACCCTATACGCAATTCTTGTTTTGATATTAAGTTCTTTTAGGACTGGCTTTCTCTATGAACCCCTTTGATTCACTCAGATTAAGCTGGGATACCCTCTATCCAATAACCAGGAGTCAATGGAACCTGGAGGTCCAGGCAGTAAGTCAGGAGTGTAAGTTGGAGATAGTAAAGAGAATAGAGTAAAATGTATTGGGGGGGGGTGTGGTGATTTTGGTTTAGTTTCAGTGACTTGGAAATGTGGAGAAGAGTAGAATCAGTAGAAAGAACAAGGTTAACATGACAGACAATGGAGAGTTAGCAGAAAAGAGTGGAGGTGTTATTCGTAGGAAAGTAGTTTTTAAAGAAAGAGAATGCAAAGAGGGAAATAAAGTAAAAATACTGGAATACAGATACACAAAACAGAAAAATTATTTAAAAAAGAAGAAAAAATAAATAAAAAGGAAAAAAACAGAGGAGGAACAACACAAACAAACAAACAAACAAACAAAACTTGATAAAACAAACCAGTAAAAATGGAAAACAAACAAACAAATAAAAAACAAACAAAAACAACCAACGATGTTTCAGATGTGAAAAAATTAAAAAGAAAATTTTTTTAAGAAAAAGGTTAAAAAATGTTTGAAAAGAAAAAAAAATGGAGTCCTACTTGTTTGGGTGGTCTTTCCCCAGTCTCTGGTTTCCTTGCAATGGTCTGCAGTCTATTTTCCTGATTGGCTGGTTTGACTTGATTTCAGTATGCAAGGGGTGGATCTGTTCTGACCCTTCTCCTTTGTTGGTGCAATCCTGGGTCTCTGAGGTTCGCATAGCTTGCAGGTGGGCCTTGGCATCCTCTGTAGATGGGGATGTGAGCAGTCTCAGGAACTGTGGCTCGTCTGTCTGCTGTGGGGCCGCTGCCTTTGATGCCTGGATTTGAATAGGTTGTGGACTCAGCAGGGCGGGGCGCCTCTGGCCTGTTTTGCTCGGCTGAGAGTTGCTTGCCTGGAGGAGGCGGCCTCCTTCAAGGAGAAGGCTATGGAATGCAGCTCCGTTTTGGGCTGGGAATTGGGCTTCCTCTGTGACTGGACCGTTTAGCTGTCCCAGGAACTGTTTGTTCCTCCCTCTGGTGTTTCCGTGCCACCGGTAGCTGCTTTTGCTTTAAATTTAGAAAATCCGGTGGGCATGACGGGGAACCTCTGGCTAATCCACTGCCTGGGATTCGCCTCCCGCCAGGGCAGGGGGCATTCTTCTGGGTGGAGCTGGCTCTCACTGTTCGGTCCCTCCTGCCCTTTTCAAAGATGGCTACTTTGACCTTGCTTTCCCCAGGCCCGCTTCAGTTCCAATCTGGTCTGACCCTATGCCAATGGCAAAGATGGCGCTTTGCTCTGGCGGTGGGGGAAGGGCTGTCTTCCATAAGCTGCTCTGTTGGTGCGAGTGAGAATATCTTTCTTGG
The DNA here is from genome assembly GCF_023159225.1 of Perognathus longimembris pacificus. NCBI lineage: Eukaryota > Metazoa > Chordata > Mammalia > Rodentia > Heteromyidae > Perognathus > Perognathus longimembris. Next base: position 42,346,417 of record NC_063164.1, on the reverse strand, counting down.
GGAACTCATGCTTTCTCTGCGATTTCAGGTCGTCCGTGCTCAGACGCCATCTGGAGTATTTCTTGCTGGTATACGCTGTGTGCTTTAGCCGCGCGGAGTGCAGTTGCTGTGCCGGGCACTGTGCCGGCACCGGCACTGGCGCGGCGGTGGGACGCCGTCCGGAGCTCAAATCTGTGTTTTCAGACGAGCAAAGTCGATTTTTCCTTCCTGGTCAGAATCCCTGTACTGTTAGAACTTACTTTGGCTGTCTTTCTAGGAGTAAAAGTTTCTATGGGGTGAGAAAACTCCGATGTCAGAGGGAGCTCAGCTAGGGCTCTGCTTCTCCTCCGCCGTCTTCCCAGAAGTCCTCTGAGTATGGGCCATTATACCATTATACCATTATACCATTATATCAAGAAGATTATAATCTTCTTGATATGCTAAGACTAAATACCATAGACTTGTGTGGCTTAAACAACAAACACAGTTTCTCACACTTTTGGGGCCTGGAAAGAATATCATCAAGGTTCCTACTTATTGGATCCTTGAGATTCTGAGTTTGCAGATAGCTACCTTCTCATTGAATGCAAATGCCAACTTCTCTCTCTCCCTCAGGTATGATATGGATTAGATATGATATATAAGATTATATCAGATATGGTATATAGAAATATCTATTTTTCTCTCTCTATAGATATATCTCTGTGTAACTGTATGTATTCTCTAATATATAAAGAGACTAACTTCTTATATATATGTATAATTATTGTATATGAGACTGATCTCATCATGAGGAGCTTTTCCTAAAACCACATCACTATAGAAGTTAGGTATCACTATTCAACTTTAGGGTGACACTGATTCTGTCTACATTAGGCATCATAAAGACAACCCAAATTGGGCATATCCTAGCCAAATCAAAATCCATGATGAGTGATCGTGGTAAATTACTACCAAAGACTACAATAAAGTGTATGTATAAATCTATTCTGCTTATGATTTTATATTGTGTGTTTTGTTATCCAGTGTTACTATTGGTTACTTCTGATACTTACCAATCTGAGGCTTGTGTGTTTATAAAACTTCTTGCTTTTATAGCAAATGTAGTTAATTTTTTTTATAGACTATCCACATTCCAATTTAGAACTTTGAATTACAGGAAGAGATGAGAACCTCTCTAGGATGCTATGTAATCCCTTTTCTTCAGAGCTTTCCTCTTTCCTCTTATGGTTTTACATAATCATACCAGAATGTATGATGTGCTGTATGAAGTAGTCCTAACTTATAAAACTTTCTCTAACTAAAATGGATAGAAATGATGAAGGTCAGATAAAGACCTGCAGCTTGATTTCTCTTTCTGTATCTGCCAAATCTTTAGCTGATGATAGATAGATGTCTGAGCAGAGGTACTTTCCTCTCCTTTGCCTTTAGGAAAAATGATCAGCTAAGATCAGTTAACCACAGATGAAATTCTGAGCAGAGTGATGATAAAGGTGGTTGGAAGAAGTAATAGCAGTCAGATGACAAGCATCTTCTCATATTTAATAAATTTTATACAATCTGGTAATGATGTCATTAGTAATTTTTAGACAACACATCCTAATTTCAACGCAGAGTATCTATTTGTCAAGCTCGATGACTGAGGTAATATATTTACAAACTAGTCAAAATTCACATTTTTAGCTAAGCATTGAATGTTTCTCTGTTTCTTTAGTATTCAGAGTTTTTTTTTTTCTGAAGATATCTCTCCCTACCTTTGCTCCATGGAGCTTGGCATCTAGCCTCTGAGCCCTGCTCTGGCTCTGCAGGGGCAGGAAATGGTGTAGAAGCAGTACAGAAATTCTTTTGGAAGAGATCCAACTTTGCCTTTAACCTTAAATTGGACAAAAAAGGATATTTATTTTCTCAACACCTGTAATTATAATCTAAAGATATCTCATAGAATGGAGTGTGATTGAAAAATCACTGGCAAGGAGCTGACAGAGGAAAAGAAGAACTCAGGTAAAAGAAAAATAGAAAGAGAACAGGTTGAAGACAGAAACAGGGAAACAAACACCTATGTTCTCAATTAGAGGGGGGTATGTGTGTAATCCACAGAAGAGAACAGAGTGGTAGTCTTTGACTCACTTCCTGCATAGGTAATAAGAAATATATCTATTTCTACTTCTTCCTACTTTAACCTTGTCATACTAAAATAAAACCTAGTTAAAACTTAAAAAGAAAAAAGGAGAGTAGCTAAGATAATAGCCAATGGAAACTCAAAATCTGCAAGGTAGGAATAGCATGAAAAAGAACCCCACCCTCTATCTGTTTTGCGATCAGACATCTTGTATATGGCTGGAATCATGGGAGGAGTTGAAGAGGGCTTTGTTAGTTCATTATAGTATATATGCTGTCTTCAGTTAACTTTAGTGTTTGTAGGAATAAAAATACTTAAAAGGAACTAGGTGTTGTCATTGATGCCTATAATCCTAAGGTTTAGAGGTAGAGAAAGAAATTTCTTGATTTTTTAAAATTGTTTTCTGGTCTGAGGGCTTGGACTCTGGGCCTGCGTGTTGTCCCTGAACTCTGTTTGCTCAAGGCTAGTACTCTACCACTTGCTGTACTTATGTTTTTTTTCTGTGATTAATTGGAGGTAAGAGTCTCATGGATTTTCTTTCCCTGGCTGGCTTTGAACCCTGATCCTCAGATCTCAGTCTTCTGTATAGCTAGGATTACAGGCATGAGCCACCAGCACCTTGTTGAGATCTTTATTATTATTATTATTTATTATTATTATTTTGATTGTGGGACTCTGGTTCCTTATCTCTTTTTAAATTTATTTTTATTATCAAAATGATGTACAGTGGGGTTACAATTACATATGTAAGGCAGTGAGTGCATTTCTTGTCAAACTTGTTACCTCCTCCAACACTTTTCTCCCACTTTTCCCCCTCCTTAACTCCCTTGCCCCAGGTGTACAGTTGGTTTACAGCATATTGTCTTATAATTATTGCTATTTCATTGGTTTGCCTTTTACTCTTTGTATCACCATTTTGATGTTCTCCTTCCCTTCCCTAGTTTAGATAAGTGTATATACAATACCGAAGGTACCACAGGGCAAAACCTTAGGGAAGATAAACGAAAGAAAAAGGCATAATTTCATGTAGTACATTGAAAATGACAGCAACAATGATAAACCATTTATTTCTTTAACTTGGGTTTCAAGGTAGTGTGGCTACATTCATAGGAAGACTATGAGTAAAAGGCTTCTAAGATTTTGATTTTGATTTTGCTCTAGGGAGTGAATACCATCTGGCTTAGGAAATGGGCATTCCTAGTTATAATGCATATTAACTATGAGGTTTGGGGCTGGGAATATGGCCTAGTGGTAAAGACCTCGTCTTGTGTACATGAAGCCCTGGGTTTGATTCCTCAGCACCACATATATAGAAAAAGCCAGAAGTGGCGCTGTGGCTCAAGTCGCCGAGTGCTAGCCTTGAGCAAAAAGAAGCCAGGGACAGTGCTCAGGCCCTGAGTTCAAGCCCCAGGACTGGCAACAAAAACAAAACAAAACAAAACTATGAGGTTTTCTAGGAGCCATCTCTGCCATTTGCTCTCAGCATGCTCCCCGGTGACAGCATTTGCCAGTGACTCCAACTTACTCAATGAATGATTTCTAAACCTATGTTTTTACCTATCAGCTAAACTGTAGAGCAACGTGTTCACTTGCCATAGTTCCCAATCCCTGTGTCAAATGCTATTGTGTATATGTGCATGCGTGTGTCTGTGTGAGAGAGACAGATACAGAGAGAGTACATTTTTACACACCTGGCATCTTTCACTTTGAACAGCATATGCAACTGCATTTATCCTCAGAGAAATAATTCAAATTCCTGTTTTAGAGAGGTTTTAGAAATAGCTTTGCAAAAGAGATAAGAAAATGGCTCTTATATTTCAACCAAAGCATGTGTTATTCAGACACTGTGGCTTCGGTCTGTATCATGTTTTTCTACTTCCTGACTTCTGACCCAGTTTCATCATTCCCTGCCTCCACTGACAGTGCAGTCATGGTGTCACCTACTTGGATAGAACAAATGGCTAGAGCTATTTTGGTGACAACCTTCCCATTATTTAATTCCTATACTATATCCTCATGGCCCCATCCATTCACCAAAAAATGACATAAAGAAATCCATAATTTTTAATTCATTTATTATAAACCCAATGTACCATCTCTTTTTTTATTAGGATCTTGATTGATAGAATTACTTAGTGTTCTGGATGCATCATATCAAAATATACTATATTTTTTCTTTTAAATTTTTATTGCAAAGGTGATATACAGAGGGGTTACAGTTACATAGTCAGGTATTGAGTACATTTATTTTTGGACAGTGTCAACCCTTCCTTCATTTTCTATCAGTTTCTTTTTTCCTCCATCTAGCTCTAGTTCTACTTTGTTCTTGCTGATCAGTTTAATCAGAAACAAGTTTTGGTAATTGACTGAAATCTCAATAGCTTATATGATGTCAAGAGGAAAATCAGCAGTAAGACTTACTAATAGACACTGGGGACAGCACATCTCATTTGATCCTTGATATTTCTTAGTCCTCTTGAATTGTGGTGGGGCAATGTCACATTCTTGTTAATGAAATGTAAACCCAGTATTTTGCTATGAAAAGCCCATGCTCTATCTAACCTTAAATACACGGCAACAACAGAAACAACCACACATCATAGACATGGTTCTCTAGTTTTTTCTCCCCTTCTTTGGCAACTGAGGAAACAGTTGATGTACTTGTGACATGGGGGATCCTCTATTATCCTTGCTCTCTGAAGAAACTATAATGCACACAGTCACCTGATGAGCTGTGGTCAACACATAGGAAGAGCGGGAAATAAACCCTATGTTACTTTAAGTCATTGTGAGATTTTTTCTTTATTATTATCATGGCTTAATGTTTTCTACCCTACTACAAGTGCTATAACATAAGAGTGTTTGTGATCTTTCCTTCACAAACTTACTTCTTTTAAAGATTTCCCACATCCAAAAACAGTAACTAGTAACATGATAGAGAGATATCACATTAATAGGTTGAGAAATGCTCTTGATTATTTTCTTGACTTACCTCCACCCACAGAATCTACTGTTAATGCATTTGATCACCAATATTTATTGCTAGTGATTTTGTCCAAATTGTTCTGTAAACTGCCATTGATCTCCTGGGTTGCTACCAGAACTTTGTTAGTGTCATTCTGTTTTTCTTTTTGCATCACAATGACTTAACATCTATGCATCAGCATAATGATTATTTTCAAAATATAACTTGGAATATTTCTTTCCTGTCTAAACCTACACAGCAGTTTCCCACAGCTATTATTTCTCATTTCACATCAGAAATAACTGCCCAACCTAAAGCAGCACTGGCTCACACCTGTCACTCAGCGCATTCTCTTCAGGTTCTTCCCAGCACAAAGCATGAAGTGCAATTATTTTTAGTGTGTTTCTTTGCTAGTTTATCTTTGCTCTTCCAGATAGTGGAAGTTTTATTAGAGTAGCTACCTTTTCTGTTTTGCTCATCTCTATAATCCCAGGAATTTAGAAAATACTTGGCACAGAGACTCAATAAGTATTTGTGGAAATTGTGATAAACTATAGGTAAGAGATGAGCTAAGGCTTGTTTACAACCTTAACACAGTATTTTGACTTTCTTTTCTTTTTTGTTTCAACTTTTTTCTTTCAGATTTGTAACTTGAAAACTAAGGTCAACCACAGTCAGACACCAAGCACAAGGAAAGGTTTAATGCAGCATCACATTAGCTAGATAGGGAATACAAATGAGGTGAAAATATTTTGTTGTATCATTTTCCCAAGAATGGTGTAGGAGGGTAGATCCACCCTGTGAAGCTACTCTGTGTCAATTATTGCTACAAAAATAAAAAAAATCTATTGTAGTTTAAGATGGACTCCAAACTTAAACATTCTCTTCTGAACAGTCAGTTTAAAAGATCATACTCTCTCCCAAAAATTTGCAGTGGACACAGTTTTGTTTATTATCACTATGAAAGTCCTGAAAGCCAGGTGTGAAAGTATTGCACCAATGTTAGATTTATAGTGGGTGTCCCCTGGACACTACAATTGGTTTTTACTAAAGGTATTTAGTAAATTATGTCTTGTACTAAAGGCATAATTTAAATATATTCCCAGAATGCCACTTATTTGCTAAGAAAATGCTTCGTCTCTTCAAGTATCTATTATCACCTCATTGAATATCTAACAGAATGGTCTGCTAAACTAGTTACATCCTTGTGGATGATTTACGTAAATTTTATTTTTATTTCCTAGTTAGTTTCAAAGTATATATTTCTTGTGTTAGCTATATAAGATACAATTAAGGACATATCCTCATTTGATTGGTATACATTAAAGTGCTTTTTATAATATCTTTACATCTCCAGAGAACATTGTATCTTCTATCAACAGTCTCCTTTGGGATCTGAGGCACAATTATTTTCCTTCCTTTTGCCATGATACAAGAGAATCTCTACTGTTCTCATTAAGCTCTGCGTATGTCATATAGATTTCACACATTGTAGGGATAGATTCTACTCACTGGCTCCAATTATGTATGTTCTGTTTCAATCAAATGTGGAAACAGCCATTTATCTTGAGGAATGAACTAGGAGGAAAAAAATGTCTTAGAAGGCAAGAGTGCTGTTATTACCTAAAAAACCCACCCTGGAAACTCTCTTAGGACTCTTTGCGTTAAATAGATTGTTTTATGTTATTAATTAAAACTAAGAATTGTACTTTTCATAAGAAAATGTGCATAATAAAAAGACAAATGAATCATTGGCAGCTAGTCACATTACTTCATATGCTAGCAAGTATAATATCTTAACAGTTTTGATGGGAATTTGATTAGATGTAAAATTATTATCCTTGTCATAAGATACTAAAAATTTATAAGGAAAAGCAAACCCACCACACCTTCCCACACCGTGTGTGTGTGTGTGTGTGTGTGTGTGTGTGTACATGCACATATATGCCAAGGTGATGGCTGAAAGACACCACAGTCTAAAAAGCATATGTAACTATTATAGATTATGGACATTAAGTTGCTTATTTGCCACTTAAATGTGTTCCTCCTACCTAAAATTAAAGGCAGTCATACTTAACTTTAGATGTGAGTTTACTTTGCAAATGAAATACTACACTGAATAGTCTTCAACTGCCTTGTTTTGGTGGATAACTAATCTATATCAGTCTTCTCTTTTCCTGAAATTTGGCTAGAAAGAAATTAATGAAAAATATTTTAGGAAAAGGTGAATTCAAAGATTTTCTAAAAGTCTTTTAAAAGTAATCTACCTCAAACTAGACAAGTCTCTCTCTCTCGCTCTCTCACTTTTTCAAATACTTAAATATCTGAGAATTGTATAGAACAAATTTCTATCCACTAATGTCAATAATATTAGGCATAGATACATGGTGGGTATCCAGTTTTGGTGTTATCTAAAATGTATTAAGTGTCAGTGCCTTTAAATTTTTCATCTTTGGATCCTTCTTGCGTTTTTTAGATGCTATTGCACAATAACTTTGCTTTGAAAAGAAGACTGTGTTTCTCACTCTTCAAACACACTTCAAAATGGCAGCCAAAACTTACTATAGGAAAGCACACTTTTCAAGTTGTAAGCTAACAAGAATTCTTTTTTTTATTGTTTAGCTACATTATATTTTTTTTTCCTTTATTGTCAAAGTGAATTACAGGGAGGTTGCAGTTTCATATGTAAGTCAGTGAGTATACTTCTTGTTCAACTTGTTACCTCCTCCCTCATTCCCCCCCCTTTCCCTCTCCCTCCCATGAGTTGTACAGTTGGTTTACACCAAATGGTTTTTGTAAGTATTGATTTTGGAATCGTTTGTTATTTTATCCCTCTAACAAGAATTCTTATGTGATAAATGAGCAGATCCATCCATACTGAAATCCTGGATAATTGAGCAATCATTAAAATTCTGTGTCAACTGAAAGTTTTATACTAAATGTAAAAACACATTTTAAGCAGCTCCTGATCATCTCCATTTAAGTATTTCTTTTTTCATATATTTATTCATGCTATGTTTCATACTGGACATTATTGTTTTTCTAGAGAAGCATTTATAGTGGATTTGCATAGTACAAAAACAAGCATGTAAAGTCCTGACAATTATTGCAATATAACTTGGGTAAAGTATAGCAGAGAAATATAACCACAAAAGTACCATCTTCAAGTAGATCTTACTGTGTGAGTATAGGTGTGGATATAATTTATTATGAAAGTCTTTTAAATAAGTAAACATAGTTTAGATTATTAAAAATGGATTGGAACAATGTTCACATTTGTTCTCTAGCCAATGTCTTTGTATTTTATTTTTCTAATTTATATTTTTGTTATTATTAATTATTTTCTGAATAATTACTTATTTATTGTCAAAGTGATGTACAGAGGGGTTACAGTTTCATACATAAGGCATTGGGTACATTTCTTGTACACCACTTGAGCCACAGCCCCACTTTTCTGTCTTTCTGGTGGTTAACTGGAGTTAAGAGTCTCATGCAGTTTCCTGTCCAGGCTGGCTTTGAACCACAATCCTCAGATTTCAGCCTCTTAAGTAGCTAGGATTACAGGTTTGAGCCATTGGCACCTAGCACCTATACTCTCTTGACTCAGCTTGCTTCCTTATGGGTGGTGCTGTACCATTTTAGTCATACCTCCAGTTCAGCATTTTCCTGGTTATTTTGTCCCACCTGGTTTTGAATTGTAATCCTCTAGGATGAGTAGCTAGGACTCAGGTAAAAGACATTGGAACTCACCTGAAAATACGTAATATTCTTTAGAATTTAAAGTATGAAAATACAGAGGAAGCCAGGCATGGTGGCACACATCTGTAATCTCAGCTACTGGGGAGGCAGAGGAAGGATAATACAGAGTAAGTGCTCAGTCAAAGCAAAGGCAGCAAAATCTCTCTCTCTCTCTCTCTCTCTCTCTCTCTCTCTCTCTCTCTTTCTCTCTCTTTCTCACACACACATGCACACACACATGTATGTGCAAACACACATACACAGAGGCTGAAAGCATAGCTCAAGTAGTAGGGCATTTGTATAGCATGGAGGGCGAGAATCTAGGCTGGCCTCAAACCACAATCCCCTAAACTACATCTCCCAAGTAGCTGGGATTACAGGTTTGAGCTACAACACCAGTTTGTTATTTCTAGTCTACATAATAATCATTCTGACTGTAGTAACATAAAATCTCCATGTAGTTTTTATTTCATCCCCTAATGGCCATTTATACTCCTTTTGAAAACTATCCTCAATTCATTTGACCATCTCTCCATTCATGGATTCTTCTGACATTTAATTTTTAGGTCTTTATATTTTCAGGGTATTAATAGAGTTCCATATGACCCAGCAATTCCTCTACCAATTATACACCCAGAGAGAATCGAAAGCTTATGGTTATACAAAAATCTGAGCACAAACACCCACATCCATTAGTCAAAAAGCAAAAATAAAGCTGGACACCAGTGTCTCACACCTGTAATCCTAGTTACTCAGCAAGCTGAGATCTGAGGATCACAGTTCAAAGTAACATTCAGCAGGGAAAGAAACTAGACACCAAAGGTCACACAAATGTCCAAATATCCAGAACCGGCAAATGCACAGTCAGAAAGGAGACAGAGGCCGGAGACAGGCAGCAATGGGGAGTGTCAAGAGGTACAGGGTTTCTTTAGGGGTGAAAAGGGTTAATAGCAGTGATTGTTGCACAATCTGGTGAAGACACAAAAAGACACTGGATCGGACTCTTTGGAGGATGGATTTTGTAGGTTAAGTAGCAATAGGTAGGTAGATAGGTACATAGGTACCACTGTACATACAGAAGACCACTGGTCAAAGACAACATAAATGAATAAGAAGGATGAATAGAGATTGTATTTTTACCCCACTAGACATCAACCACAAAAGCTCATTTTCTGACTAACTATTCTTGGCTTACAGTAAAAAAAACTATGAGCTAGATATCTGATGCAACTGTCTGATGGGAAAGGGCAAATTACCATCCTGTCTCAGGTCCTAGTAAGCAGGAAACTGGATGCCTATGCCACTCGTGTCTATCAGTCCAAGTACCTGAAGAGGATAGAAGAAACAAGGAAGTACATTCTTGTTGAAGGTCTTCCCAGGAAAGAGTAAAAAGTCTGTGATATTGTGCTGGGAGGTAGTATCAGCCAGAGAATGAGGTAAAGTTCTGAAAGGACCTTTGGTGGCTCCAAGACATCAGACTTGACTGTGTTTCATACTGTCAGGTCTCTTATCTCCAAGTGGCACTCAGTAACCAACCAGAATTGTTGGGTGGCAAGTTAACTCAGAAGTGATAGAACACTTGTTCAGCGTGCACAAGGCCCTGAGTTCCATCACCAGCATCTCTCTCTCTCTCTCTCTCTCTCTCTCTCTCTCTCTCTCTCTCTCTCTCTCTCTTTCTCTCTAAATTAGAGATAAGATTGAAGTTTTAAAAGAAAAGCACTGGGGGGGCTGGGAATATGGCCTAGTGGCAAGAGTGCTTGCCTCCTACACATGAAGCTCTAGGTTCGATTCCCAAGCACCACATATATGGAAAAGGGCCAGAAGGGGCTCTGTGGCTTAGGTGGCAGAGTGCTAGCCATGAGCGGGAAGAAGCCAGGGACAGTGCTCAGGCCCTGAGTCCAAGGCCCAGGACTGGCCAAAAAAAGCACTGGGATTTAAAGAAATGGAATGAGGCACTGTGATAGAGGGCCTGCCATGCTATGCACTTGATTTGTGAGCATATTTTCTATGAGAGGCAAAGGCTCATCACAGCAGAGCTGGAGGCAATAAATGCAAAATAAAATTAAAAAATCTGTGCTTATAATGAGAGGCTACTCATAATATGAACCAAGTTATATCTCCTGTGGGTTGGCCCATGACCGGCAAACACATGTGAGGGAACTTTCCTAGTCATTCTCCTGATGAAGACAAATAACATCTTGAAATAATGATAGAAATCCAACCAATTGCTTTGCTCCCTAGGAGATGGAGCTGATCTGTGACACTGACTCCACTCTGCAAAAGTTCACAGGCTCTCCCATGGGCTTTCCCACGCATGTTGGTGGTCTCATGTGGGTTGGCCCACACGTGTCTGAAGTTCTTGCGTGGGTTGGCCCACGTGTGTCAGATGTCACACATGGTGTCGGCAGTTTTGTGTGGGCTCACCCATGTGTGTCCAAGGTCTCTCGTGGGCTGGCCCACGCTTGTCAGTGGTATCCTGAGGGTAGGCCCATGACGGGTAAACACACGTGAGGGAACTTTCCTAGTCATTCTCCTGATGAAGACAAATAACATCTTCAAGTAATGATAGAAATCCAAGCAAATGCTCTGTGCCGTAGGAGATGGAGCTGAGCTGTGACACTGACCCCACCCTCCAAAATTTCACAGGCTCTCCCTTGGGCTGGTTTATGCATGTGGAGGTTCTCACATGGGCTGGCCCATGCATGTCAGTGGTCTCCTTAGGGTTGGCCCACACAACATTCCGAAGCCGATGCAACAGAGACAGCCAGTGACCAGGCATAAGCACATGGCCACACTTAAATGGTGCCCAGTGCCCAGAGCTTTACCTGCTGTGTTGGGACATTGGGAAAGCCACAGACTGGATGCAGTGATGCACTTAGCTTAAGGGTGGGTGCAGTCTGTGTTTGTACAAACTATCTATGATATTTTCTCAAGCACTTAAAGCCACCTGGTTTTAACCATTGCGAAGCTGAATGTGGTACTCTCTCTGACCATTTTCACAGCAGGTACATTTGTTTGGCTGAACCTTATGTAACCAGAAATTCACCCATTGAATTGGGGTCCTGAGTCATGAACATGGGTGAAATTGAGAAGGGAGAACATGGATAAGGACAGCAGTTAAGTCTACAGAGAGCACATAAGTTCTGGTGAGGATTGCATCTGGATCATTAATGCCTATTTCCACTAACTCTATGCAAATTTCCATTAACACCTGTAGGCAGGTGACCTATCACTTCCACATAACACACACACTCATCTGCTTAAATGGCAGAGCAAGGGGAGGTGCTGGGGTGATTGCACAGACCAACATCTCTCACCATTCTTCCAACTCCTTCAAAACAGAGAGGGAAGCAATGGTTGCCACCATCCGAATGAAGATGACCTGGATAAACATGCTGAGGATAGAAGGCTATTTCTGATGCAGGAAAAGGAAGGTCATTCACTGAAGTTTGTCATAATGTAAACTGCTTGGCTGAGGTCTATATCAATACTATGTTAAAAAGAAGTTACTAAATAACTTGGAGTGTTTGCTATCACATCACTCCCAGCTGACCCTACTGGCCACAGACAGACATGGAGATGGCTTTGGAGAGAAGGGAACAAGGTGATGATGGGATCTTTCTGATTAGTCCCCTTCCCCCTCCAGAGGTAGCCACTCCTGCACTGTACCCTCCTCACCACACTTACACAGAGTAAAATATCCTTTATCAAAAGTTAGTACCAATACTGTGGAATATGGGCAGGACCTTAGACCATCTATCTGATTTTCCTTTATAGACCTCAACACTTCCAACTTAGTGTCTTAATTTATATATAGAAGATGCTAACAAAATATTTGTCAAATGCCGCATGCCTGAATGTATCATCCCCCAATCTTCTCCTGAATTCCTCTTTATGAAAGTGCTATTGATTCTCAAATATTTAATCAGTTTCTCTTTCCTTAAATTGCTAATTAACTCATAGGTCTTACTGAATTTCTGTAGTTCTCAACTCCACCTCATTTACCCAGTAAATATTGACTGTATTCATAAGCTATTTGCCACAAACAAGAACAATATAGTTCATGCTACATCAATATGACTTTTTCTGGGAGTAGTAACCTACAGTCTCACATTGGTTTCTTTGGCACTAATTTAGACCAGTATCTCTTCTCATTTGAATGGTCTCCTTAGTCATCTTTTAGGAGACAGTATCTTTGGACTCCAATCTTTTTTTTTTTCTTTCAAATTTTTATTATCAAACTGATGTACAGAGAGGTTACAGTTTCATACGTTAGGCATTGGATACATTTCTTGTACTGTTTGTTACCTCGTCCCTCATTCCCCCCTCCCGCCTCCCCCTTTCCCTTTCCCCCCATGAGGTGTTCAGTTCATTTACACCAAACAGTTTTGCAAGTATTGCTTTTGTAGTTGTTTGTCTTTTTTTACCCTGTGTCTCTCAATTTTGGTATTCCCTTTCAATTTCCTACTTCTAATACCAGTATACATGGTTTCCAATATACTCAGATAAGATTACAGAGATAGTGTAGATACAACCACAGGAAGGTGATACAAGAACATCATCAATAGTAGAAGCTACAGATACACATGGGACGTTGAAAGTAGTGACAACTGTGATATAACAATCGTTTCCATAACATGGAGTTCATTTCACTTAGCATCATCTTATGTGATCATAAGGGTATAGCTATTGGGCTCTTGTGATCCTCTGCTGTGACTTGCCTAAACCTGTGCTAATTATTCCCAATAAGGGACTCCAATCTTATTAGTAATTTTTAAGTCCTAGCATGTACCTTACAATCTCTTTCTATAATACATCAGACTCTCCCCCCTCCTTCAGTTGTCACCAGCGAATTTGCAAATCCCTTAAATTATTGGTATTGCCCACTAAGTATGTGCATTAACATTCTTCTTGCTCTATGCTCTATTTATTAACTAGGCTTCGTGTCAGTTCTCAAATATTTCATCACTCATCTTCCATTCACTTTTTTCTTCCTAAGACTCATCTCAAATTCTATTCAAATTCTTTCTTTTAAAAATCTCATTCATATTTCAAGGCCAACTCTGATATGCTTTCCTGATTCCTTTAAATAGAAATATTTTCTCTCTTTTTAATGCTCTCATGGAATTTATTTTTCTTCTCTTGTTGCTATTAAAACTTTTGACCCTATGCTGTAGTTTTAGTGTTTATTGTGCTTGAGAACATCTTTACATATTGTTTCATAATTCATAACAGCTAACACAGGACTTAAACACAATGAAAATGTGACTGGGCTACACTTGCTAATACTGCACATATTATATAGGGGGAGCAATCCAATTATGTGATATAGCCTAAAATAATATAATTATATCTTTTATTATTATTGTTATTGTGCAAAGGTTTGAACTTAGGGATTCAGACTTGTCAAGCAGGAACGATACCATTGGGGTATGCTCCTGAGATATTTTTTTTTAAAGTTATTTTTGGATAACATCTTACATTTTTGCCTGAAATCAGCCTTCAATGGCTATCATGATACCTATGCCTCCTGACTTGTTGAGATCATAGAAATATAGCACCATGCCTATTGGATAAGATAAGGTCTAACGAACTTTTTTCCCTGTTTGGCCTTGCACTATATTCCTCCCTACATCTGCATTCTGTAAAATTATATGTGTGAGCTACTCTGTCTACATATCCAAGTATGTCTTAACTATCCAATTAGGTTGATTCCCTTGGGTTTTTTTTATTTTTATTATTTTGCCAATCATGGGGCTTGAACTATGGGCCTGAGCACTGTCCCTGAGCTCATTTTGCTTGGCTAGTACTCTACCACTTGAGCCACAGCCCCAGTTCCAGCCTTTTCTGTGACTAGCTGAAGACAAGAGTCCCAAACACTTTTCTGCCTGGGCTGGCTTTGAATCTCTATTCTCAGATCTCAGCCTCCTGAGTGAGTAGCCATGAGCCACTGGCACTGGCTTCCCTTAGATTAAAAGAAAATAACATTGAATAAATTTTATAGAAACTCTTATCAAGTAAGACAGAGGTTTGTAACAAGTGATTAATTTGTAGGTAGCCACTTAGGATCATGTGCTATGTTTTTAGAGAGAGTTAAAATCAACCAAGTGAAAAACAAGTTTATAATTTAATGTCACATCAGAGGATCAAACTGAAATGTTTTCTTCTGATAGGGAATTCCCTAGGTGAAATACAGCTATTTATGCACATACCTTTAAACTGTCAGGCTAAAAATAGGTCAGTGATTTAAAAATCTCTCTCAGGTCTGCCCTTTTACCTTGCCAGTTTCACTAAATTTGAAGACCTCAAGGTATTAGATTTGACAAACAGCACCTAAGAGGATCCTTCAGCAGAACTTGAGTCAGAGAATGTCCAGGCTTGCCTATTATTCAGGTTTTTGAGAAGGGGGAGGGGTAGTGTTCTATCTATTAGTGTGAAAGAGAATCTGAAATATGAAAAAATACTTTTGAAGGACAATGAATGGCTCAGAAGATGAATCCCTGGGAGGAGGCATAGCACATACCATGGAGCACATCTGCCCCTGAAGCGACTTTCCTATTAAATATGGTCAACTCCAGCAGGTGATAGTCTCTTCTCTTGGGAAATACACATAAGATCTTTTGTAAGGGATATTTGTAACCTCTGATCCATGTTGCCTTTATAGAGTGTTTGGTTTAGGACAACTATTTTATAAAGTGAAGGATACCACATTCCTTGATGAGGTGTATCTCTTACTACATACCCTAAGTTAGCTAACAGTTCATTTCATAGACGGATACATTGGTTTCTCTGGAAACAATGCTGAAATGAATGCCGGTGTCATTGGTAGAATACTTTCTTTCCCCAGGAGCACAAGTAACTCTTTTCCATTTCAACGCTTCCATAGAACGAAGGAGGGTCTAATCCATGCTCACTCCCGGAGTAGATTTTTGCTCAGGTGCACTAACTGGATGTGATGCCAGAGCCACATGCTTCATCCCATGGGTAAGCATGTTTGTATCAGAATGATCGCATCGCTCGAATTCTTTATTAATTTATTCATTGCGGTGTGCCTTACCTTGGCCACCAAAGAGAGTAACAAAACAGAAACAGAACCATTGCTTCTCAAAGAAGCAGGGCTTTCCACTTATTTCAAAAACATTAAACTGAGGTGGTTGAAATGAATAGTTCTTTGAAGAAAGACTTTTTATCTAGCAAACTGACTAGAAGTAGACTTTCGTATGGAAAGGGTGGTGGAATCTGAAAATATTTGGAGTCCCTACCTGAGCTTCTGCAAAGCAATAGATTTCTCCAAATGGAATGTCTTCCTTGGGCTCCCAGAAACTGTTCTAATGGCAAGAGTTAAGAGGGCAAACGGTTCTGAGTGCTGTTCCTGTTTGCTTAAAATTACTGTCTGAGTGAGAGTGGGCAGGGAATCATGGAAGAGTCCACTGACGGTTTACATTGTCTGTGTCTAAGAATATAGGACTAATTCCAAAGAAGTTAAACTCAAAAGATCACAGACTGAAAGAAAAATCCTCGTAGTCACATTGCTAAAAGATAAATTTTAATTCCTGTTGGTTGAGTCAGTAATTTTATTTTGTGGAGATAGAACTGTGGAGTTTGAACTCAGATCCTATCCCTTGCTGAGCAGGTGCTCTGCTACTTTGGCCACACCCCTAACCTTCCCTCCTCCACCCCCCTTTAGTTATTGTCATGTAAGTCTTGTGTTTTTATCTAGAGCAGACCTCAGACTGTGTGTACACTACCTATGGCTGTCTGTTTCACTGGGGCCACAAATGTATAATACAATGAATGCTTAGTTTATTAATTGAGATGAGGATCTTGCTAACATTTTGCCTAGGCTGGTCTTCAAATTTCCCATTTTGTGCCTCCCCAGTAGCTGAGATGACTGGTGTAAATTTCCATACGTAGCTTGTATGATGAATATTTTTAAATGCTTCCATTGTTTTAGTTCTACTTTAGTAAGGGGAGGAGGAGGCGGTGATCAACTGGTGATATCTGTAAGGAGCAAGGAAGACCAACAAAATGATTTGTATTTACTTACTTGGTATAGGTCTTTTACATGTCTTATTATTCTTTATAATGAAGGCAGAAGTATGATTCACAATGAATTTGTTCTTTAATTTCATGTACACCCAGATAGAAGTTCTGAAAACCATCACCCAAGGGATGATACCCATAATGAATCAAGAAGTTAATAAATACTCTGAAATCATAGAAGCACTATCTTTTTATCATTATATAAAATTTGGGGGCCTATGAAGAGTTTAGGTATATGAATATTTTTCAAAGTAATGTCTATGCAAGGGCAGCATTTAAAAATAATCTTTCTACATCATAGAAAGTATTAACACATTAGGAATTTCTAATTTTAAATTGTAACTTATATAATCATGAATAAATTATGTAGAACATTCAGAATATATTTCTCCCTTCATGCCCATCTGAAGCTTGACTTTGTGATAAATACATCTCCATCAAGCTGGAGCCCTCAACAAAGACAGTTTAAATGGTAGTAAGAAGTTGGAGAGGAGGAGAAAATATCACTGCATGGATGAACACACTAGCTTCTATGATCATTACAGTCTCAGTAATTTCAAATGTTGCCAAATTGAATTTCCTATCTTCAGAGAAAAATGTTGAAATATGAGCTTATGCAGGTGTTTCATGATCAAATCTACAGATTTTATTAAACAAAAGGTCTCCCATACAGGGAAATATTCAGGAAAGGTATTTATAGAAGGGATTTGCTTATTTTTGTCTTAGTTCAGTCATATTCCTTTTTCCTGCTATGATAACTCTTCAAAGAGGAAGCAGCCATACTCTTATCCTTAAGTCACAATGAAGTTTCAGAGTGAGGTTTATTACTTGAGTTGGGTCTACGACAGTGCTTCTGCTATAATTATTAGAAACAAGACCTTCTCTATTTACAGAGGTTGTGGCTATCTTTTGAGGAATGGTTGTCTGATGAAGAATGAAGCATAGAAAGAGATCACAATGGCAGCCTTTAAGGAACCAGATTGTCCAGTCATGGGCAATTCTACCAGTATACTTTTGCCTCTGTTAATAAATTACTTTTGGGGCATCTCAAGTTGACTTTCTGTTACAACCGAGATTCCTGATCAATAAATATTCATAGTTCTATAATTCTGTGAACTATTGTAAGAGAACTCAACTTAAACTTTGACTAACAAAGTGTGCTTAAAGAAACTTTAGACTTCCAAGAATTTTAAGTGTCATATTCATGTATTTGTAATAAATAAAATATTTCTGCACACATTGCATACTTCTATATGTAAAATTTGAGTTCAAATTCACATATTTGGAATGATTTCATATATTAAAATATAATAATTTTATAGTTATAGATAGAATAATGACATGACTAGGTTTAAAGCATTGTGATAGAGGTTATGCTTTAACAATGTTATAATGTTGTTTTTGGTAGAATCCTGTAGTGCAGGAAGTCTGTTTTTCTGTATGATTTTTAAAAATAAAAACGGAATATAAGAAACAGCAAAACTGAAGATCAAAATACAAGTTCGTTACTCTTATCAGGAGTTTTTTTTTTTTTTTTTTTTTTTTTTTGGCCAGTCCTGGGCCTTGGACTCAGGGCCTAAGCACTGTCCCTGGCTTCTTCCCGCTCAAGGCTAGCACTCTGCCACTTGAGCCACAGCGCCACTTCTGGCCATTTTCTGTATATGTGGTGCTGGGGAATCGAACCCAGGGCCTCATGTATATGAGGCAGGCACTCTTGCCACTAGGCCATATCCCCAGCCTTTATCAGGAGTTTAAAAAATGCTCTCCCATTACCTAGCTAATTACATTGTATCCATCATCTCAATTTGAAATACTAAAGCAAGTTTTTCAGGAAAAAGAAATCACTTGAAAATCTTTGTGGTTTTGTTACTAGAGTTTAGCTTCTGGGTTTTACTCCAAGAATAATTCTTTGTTGGTAGCTACTCTGTGCCAAATTCTCTGCTGCTGGTTTCCTAATGCTTGTCACTCTTAAATATTAATTACTTTAGGCTTGTGGTTATACTGCCTCATTTCACTACTCAGCAGCTGCCTGAAAGTCATTTTACAATTTAGTTTTAAAATGAAACCCATATAATAAAGTTGTAGCCAACTTAACTGAGTTGTATCCTAAGGAATGCCACCTCTGTTTCACAGTGAATGTGGTCTCCATCTTCCCTAGTCATCAGTAATTGGAGCTGATAACAAAGCAATATGGAAAGTACATATTATTCCATCAACAGTAGTACATTTAGTTGATGAGAATTCCTTAGAAGCTCATGAGTTTCCAATTTCCTTCCTATCTCCCCACACTGCACCATACCCCACTTACCACTTTCATCATAGAAGTGACTATTCTAATACAGTGGAACTTCTTTAGAATTCCTAATTACTCCTATTTGACTGGACAGCTCATAAGAAAAATCTTACACTCAGCAAGACTTATGGCCAGACTTATAGATAGCATTGTTTGTTATAGTCCTACCTCTAAGCTCAATGCTCTAATCCTTTCCTGAGGATGTGTGACAGTGCTGAATTTGGCCTCCAAAGATATATATTGAAGTTCTAACCCTAGTTTGTGAAAAATGACATTATTTGGTTGAGAGGTTAATAAAGTAAGTGGGATTCCTAATCCAATAGTATTGAGGTCATCATGAGAAGAGGAAGAAGAGAGAAGAATTGTGATGATGACAGTGTCAGAAATGAGTGAAACTTTTTAATCCAAAGAATGCTAGACAAGCTGGCAAACAGCAAAAAAAAAAAAAAAAAAAAAAAGATGAAGCAAGGAAGGATTATCCTCTACAGGTTACAGAGTGACAGTGGTTCTCATTGTATTTTGAAATAGATGCCTGTAGTTTTTTGTTTGCTTATGTTTCACTGAAGAATTGATCTCAGGGCCTCATACATGTTAGGCAAGCATTCTACCAGTAAGCCACATTCCCAGCCCAGATTTCTATAGTTTTTTGTTTTTTTTTTTCCGGATAGTTCTAGGGCTTGAACTCAGGGCCTGGGCATTGTCCCTGAGCTTCTTTTGCTCAAGGCTTTTACTCAGTGGTAGAGTTACCACTTGAGCCATATTGCCACTTCCAGATTTTTCTGTTTATGTCGTACTGAAGAATTGAACCCAGGGTTTCATAAATGGTAGTCAAGCACTCTACCACTAAGCCACATTCCCAGCCCTGTATCTATAGTTTTAAGCAATTTCATTTGTGGTTTTCATTAATATTCATAGAGAACCATCATTGTGTTTTTCAGGCAAAAGTTGATGTAAATTCCTTTTCTAAAATGTGCTATAACTTTTCCAGTACTATTTGGTTGAAAATTATTGATTGAGTAGTGATTATATATATTTTTAAACATCGTTTTGTTTTTTACTGCTGGGGTTTGGACTAAGGGTTTTGAGCTTGCTAGACAAGTCGTGTATTACTTGAGTTACTCTTGTAGCATTTTTTTTGTGTGTTTGATATATGCCTGGACTGGATTGGACCATAAGCTTCCTATTTGTGCTATCCCACATAACTGGGATGGTAGGCATGTAGCATCATGCTCAATCATTGGTTGAGATGGTGTTTCATGAACTTTTTGCCTGACCTAGCTTTAAACAGAAACCCTTCAGATCACTGACTCCCATGTAGCTAGGATTAGACCTGGCCATCATTGTTTTATTACACAGATCTTATTATATAGTTCAGGATTGCTGGAATGTGGGATCCTCCTAACTCTGCCTACCAAATGCATGGATTGAGAATCCACTATCCATGGCTTAAGAACATCTTAAGAATTCTACAAGGCCTTCAAAACAGAACTCACACCAATATTTCTCAAACTCTTCAATGAAATTGAAAGAGAACGTTCACTTCCAGACTCATTCTATGAATCCAGTATAACCCTCATCCCAAAACCAGGCAGAGACTCATCATGGAAAGAGGACTATAGACCGATTTCCCTGATGAACATAGATGCAAAAATTCTCAACAAAATTCTGGCCAATCGACTTCATCAGGTCATCAAAAAAATCATACACCACGATCAAACTGGATTCATCCCAGGGATGCAATGTTGGTTTAATATACGCAAGTCAATTAATGTAATCCACCACATCAACCGGAGCAAGGTAAAGAACCACATGGTTTTATCTCTGGATGCAGAAAAAGCGTTCGATAAAATCCAGCACCCATTTATGCTAAAAGCCCTGGAAAAACTGGGATGCCAGGGAACATTCTTGAATATAATCAAGGCAGTTTATGACAAGCCAACAGCTAGCATAACTCTAAATGGTGAAAAACTGAAGCCATTCCCTTTAAAATCAGGAACAAGGCAGGGATGTCCACTCTCTCCCCTGCTCTTCAACATAGTACTAGAATTCCTAGCCAGAGCAATTAGGCAAGAAGAAAATATAAAGGGTATCCAAATAGGAAAAGATGAAGTTAAACTTTCTCTCTTCGCAGATGACATGATCCTATACCTAAAGAATCCCATAGACTCTACCCCCAAGCTACTAGAGCTGATCCAAAACTTTGGCAAAGTTGCAGGATATAAAATAAACCCTGAAAAATCAACGGCCTTTCTCTATGCTAACGACCCGAAGACCGAGGCTGAAATCAGGAAAGCAACTCCTTTTGCAATAGTCCTCCAAACATAAAATATCTAGGAATAACCTTAACCAAAGAAGTGAAAGACCTCTTTGATGAGAACTTTAAAAGCTTGAAAAATAAAATTGTCAGAACTAAGGAAATGGAAAAACCTCCCATGCTCCTGGATTGGGAGGATTAATATAATCAAAATGGCAATATTGCCAAAGGCTATCTACAGATTCAATGCAATACCCATTAATATCCCAACACCATTTTTTAATGAAATAGAGGAAGCAATCCAGAAATTCATATGGAACAATAAAAGACCTAGAATAGCAAAAACACTCCTAAGCAAAAAGAACAGTGCTGGAGGAATTACAATACCCAACTTCAAGCTGTATTATAAAGCTATAGTAATAAAAACAGCTTGGTATTGGCACTGGAACAGGCCTGAAGACCAGTGGAACAGAATTGAAGACCCAGAAATGAACCCACAGAACTATGCCTACTTAATCTTTGATAAAGGAGCTAAAACAATAGTTTGGAAGAAAGATAGCCTCTTTAACAAATGGTGCTGGCAAAACTGGTTCAACACGTGCAACAAACTAAAACTAGATCCTTATATATCACCCTGCACCAAAATCAATTCCAAATGGATTAAAGACCTTGAAATCAAAACAGACACCCTGAAAACAGTAAAGGAAGGAGTAAGAGAAACACTTGGGCTCCTTGGCGCAGGATGGAACTTTCTTAACAAAGACCCAGAAAGGCTACAAATCAAAGAAAGGTTGGAGAAATGGGACTGCATCAAACTGCAGAGCTTCTGCAGGGCAAAGGGGCAAGGGACATAGCTCGCAAAATAAACAGAAAGCCCACAGACTGGGAGAAGATCTTTACTGGCCATTCAATGGACAAAGGCCTCAACTCTAAAATATATGCAGAACTAAAAAAATTACTTTCTTCCAAAAGAAAACCGCAAAGAACCAATAGCCCCCTCATCAAGTGGGCTAAAGACTTACAAAGAGACTTCTCTGATGAGGAAATCAGAATGGCCAAGAGACATATGAAAAAATGCTCTACATCACTGGTAATAAAAGAAATGCAAATCAAAACAACACTGAGATTCCATCTCATCCCAGTAAGAATGTCATATATCAAGAAAACTAACAATAACAATTGTTGGAGGGGATGTGGCCAAAAGGGAACCCTACTTCATTGTTGGTGGGAATGTAAACTGGTTCAGGCACTCTGGCAAGCAGTATGGAGATTCCTCAGAAGGCTAAATATAGAACTCCTCTATGACCCAGCAACCCCACTTTTGGGTATCTATCCAAAAGACCACAAACAAAATCACAGTAATGCCACCAGCACAACAATGTTGATCGCAGCACAATTTGTCATAGCTAGAATCTGGAACCAACCCAGATGCCCCTCAGTAGACAAATGGATCAGGAAAATGTGGTACATATACACAATGGAATTTTATGCCTCTATCAGAAAGAATGACATTGCCCCATTTGTAGGGAAATGGAAGGACTTGGAAAAAAATTATCTTAAGTGAAGTGAGCCAGACCCAAAGAAACATGGGCTCTATGGTCTCCCTTATTTGGAATAATTAGTACAGGTTTAGGCAAGTCATAGCAGAGCATCACAAGAGCCCAATAGCTATACCCTTATGAACACATAAGATGATGCTAAGTGAAATGAACTCCATGTTATGGAAACGATTGTTATATCACAATTGTAACTACTTTCAACGTCCCATGTGTATCTGTAGCTTCTATTATTGATGATGTTCTTGTATCACCTTCCTGTGGTTGTACCTACACTATCTCTGTAATCTTATCTGAGTATATTGAAAACCGTGTATACTGGTATTAGAAGTAGGAAGTTGAAAGGGAATACCAAAATTGAGAGACACAGGGTAAAAAAAGACAACTACAAAAGCAATACTTGCAAAACTGTTTGGTGTAAGTGAACTGAATACCTCATGGGGGGAAAGGGAAAGGGGAAGGAGGGAGGGGGCTTGAGGGACAATGTAACAAAGAGTACAAGAAATGTATCCAATGCCTAATGTATGAAACTGTAACCTTTCTGTACATCAGTTTGATAATCAACATTTGAAAAAAAAAGAACATCTTAAGAGCAATCAGACAAATTACAGATTGAGTATTTTCTAGGATTCTTGATATGCAGACTTAAATCTTGAGAGAATAGAAGTATTGGAAAGTAAAATGGAAATGAAACCCTTTGATAAAAGGACTGGCTTACTCACAGGGAAAAAAAAGACAAAATTCCATTATTGAGTAAACCGTGGAAGAGATGACTTGAAACAATGATTTTCCTAAAGTTCATTTGCCTTACATTTCTGACTCATCAGTACTCAATTGTCTTCAGTCTGGGGCAGGACTAAAATTCTTTATCTGAAAAGGATGTATGTTGTCCATCCTTGATATACTAACAAAGTCATATTTCGGGTTTTTACTTTTGTGCTTTTATTGATGAACTTCTCATCAACTTTCCCTGATTAAGTTGATGACATCTCCTTTGTTTGCCTACAAAATCAACCTTTGTAAAGGTCCTTTCATACTTTCTCCTTTTCTTTGCCCAAGTCATGGTGATTTATTAAAACTCAAAGAGTAATTAATATAAGGCAGAGTTGGTTAGATCATTTTACTGACTAGAGACATAAAGCTATGATAGCCTGATGAATTAACCTATACATCTGGGTTGGAATTTATCAACGAGACAATTTTATCAGCTGAGAAGATGAGGAGAGATAAGAAAGGAGATGTGAAAAAGTATAGAAGTTTTGGTTTAATGCTCACTCATCACTGAGGCTATGTACTGAGATAGAAAACAGAGGACTTTAAATTTTCCCACTGTTCTGGCATAATGTTTCCCTATTTTCTTTTTTAAAGAATTTCAGAAACGTAGAGATTTTCAGTGGTATCATGATGAAGTGTCTCTGGATACTTTTGAAGGCACTGAGCACATTCAGACTGGAGAGCCTTAAAATATCACAGCATTCTCTCTTTTGACATGGTCTTGACAAGAAACAAGATTAGGCCTGCTTGGAAGAATTTATGGGAGGAGAGATTTTATCTCATGATAAATGAAACAGATGAGTTATTAAAAGTTTTATTATACTGATGGAGATATAATCCATGTCTTGTTTTATGAATTCTGTACTCAAATGAAACCGATTTTCCCTTCCTTCTACCAATGTGTTTGCCAGAACTTCCTTTGAAATGCAATAAGGAAATATCAGTAAACGCTACAACTTTTGGGTGGAGAAGGGAGGAAAAAACTGCGAGAGAGTGAAGGAAGGGATAACATTGTCGAAAAAAATGTACTCACTGAAAGGATATGTCCTGGCCATCCCAGGGGACCATGCAGAGATAATCACAGACAGAAGAAGGTTCATAAGGAGGTTTATTAGTGGGGCCATATCTTCCATGGGAGAGGGAGCAACATGGCGTCTGCACCTTATCCAGGTGGCAGCTTTTCTCTGGGGGTAAAGGGGACATAGGTAGGTCTTAATTTTGAGTAGGGGTGGCTCAATAGGTATGGGTGGATCTGGGGGCTAATGGAAGGAGCTGAGGACCTGAGGCAGGGGAAATGCTAACATTTCCTACCTGATTTATGAAGCTTTAACCTCTCTGTATATCACCTTTATAATAACAGTAAAAATATTTAATAAAAAATAAGGAAATTTCTATCTAAAACCATTGTGTATAGGTATCATCTGTTTACAGATGTTTGGGCAAATGTGTGTGTCTGTGTCTCCATAGAATGTTTGATAGTGACTTTTCCGCCACTCTTGGTGAATTTATTTAATTAAAGATATTAATTGATTAATTAATATTTAAATTTTTAAAATTTTATTGTAAAGGTGATATACAGAAGGGTTACAGGTACATAAGTAAGATAATAAGTTCATTTCCTGACACACAGTGTTACCTCCTCCCTCGTTTCCTCCCACTTTCTCATCTCCCCTACTCCCCCCTAGGTTGTAAAGTTAATTTCCAATATAGTGTCTTGTGAGTATTGCTGTTGCATTGGTTAATCTTTGGTCTTTTGTCTCACCATTTTTTAATCCCCCTTCCCATCCTCAAGTCAGATAAACATATATACAAGATATGGGGTACAAAAATAAAAAAACAGTGACAATAGGGGATAAACCAAAGGAAAAAAGAATGAAAGAAAAAAGAAATAACTTCACACAATACATTTAGAAAAACCTCTTTTTTACATATCTTGGAGTTCATTTCAATTAGCATCATTTTATATGATCATATGTACATAGCTATTAAGCTATTGTGATCCTCTGCTAGATATATAGTAATTATTACAAATAGGGGAAACCATAGAGCCTATGTTTCTTTGGGTCTGGCTTACTTCACTTAACAAGATTTTTTCCATGTTTTTCCATTTCTTTATGAATGGGGAAATGCCATGCTTTCTGATGGAAGCACAGAATTTCATTGTGTATATATACCACATTTTCTTGGTCCATTCTTCTACTGAGGGACATTTGTGTTGGTTCCAAATCTTAGCTATGGTAAATAATGCTACAGTGAAGATAGTTGTGCTGGTAGCTTTAGTGTGTCCTTGTTTGTGATTATTTGGGTGAATGCCCAGGAGTGGGATTGTTGGGTCACAGGGGAGCTCTCTGTTTAGTCTTTTGAGTAACTTTCATACTGCTTTCTGGAGTGGTTGAATCAGCTTAAATTCCTACCAACAGTATAGAAACATTCCCTTTTGGCCGCATCCCCACCACTCTGTGATTATTTGTTTTCTTGATAATGGCCATTCTAATTAGGGTGAGGTAGACTCTCAATGTAAGTTTGATTTGCATTTCTTTTATGGCCAGAGATGTTGAACATTTCCTTATGTGTCTATTCACTATTCTTACTTCCTCTCTAGAAAAGTCTCTTTTAAATTCTTTAGCACACTTATTAATGGAGTGATTGTTTCTTTGAGTATTTGTTATTGGGAGGATTTAATTTTTTGAGCACTGTGTATCTTTTTGACATGAGGACCTTGTCTGTTGTGTGGCTAGTGAAGATTTCCCAATCTGTGGGCTTGCTATTTATTTTGCTAGCTATGTCCTTTGCCAGGCAGAAGCTCTGTAGTTTTATGCAGCCACATTTATCCAGCCTTTCTTTTATTTGTTGTGTTTCCAGATCTTTATTTAGGAACTTTTGACCTGTGCCAAGGAGCCCTAGTGTATCTCCTATCCCTTCCTGTAACATTTTCAGGGTATCTTATGCTCTCATATTTTGAAACAGTGCACTAAAATGAAAAATTCAAGCCATTATATCAGTTAAAAAGAAATTCAGTGCCTGGAAAATTATTAAGCTTCCTGACACTGACTAGTCAAGCAAAGATTATCCCCTCAGGGATGTTGCAAAAAAGAATTACATATTAATTTGGAAGGTTAAAACATTTTTTTTCATGCTTGTATCTCTTGTGTCTAGAAAAGCACCTGACATGTAACAAGCAGGATGGAAACATATGTTGAATAAATGAATTAATGAATGGGTTCATCAAGGTGACCTGAAGTGTGTGTATGAGATGAATATATGGGTAAGGTAAACAGCTATTAGAATACAAATTACATGAATACTGTATCAAGGAACATATATTTCTAGGGAATTTTTAAAAGAAATCATTACTTAAGCCTATCCATTTCCCTTGCAGTGACAGTTATTATTAATGTTATAAATCTTAATCTATCATTAGATTATGGGTGCATTTCCTGGAGTAGAACCTGTGACTCCTCCAATTTTTCCCAGGACTAAGTTGCTGCCTTTCATTCTCGACATCCTCATCCTCATCTGGATTAAGTGGTTCTTATCCCTTTCAAAAGTGACTCATACCTGAACCTGAAGTGGAAACATTCCCTAATTTTTATCTTTATGAGTCCTTTAAAAACTGAAATTAAAAAACCCAAATGAACTAAAATGATGAATATTTTTCAATCATCTCACTTTTGTAGAAAGTTTTCAGGGATGGCTGCTCATTCTACTAGTGCATGCTCCTTGTCTGACTTCATATTTCTAGCTGTACTGCATACTGACAAATCTGTGCTTACCCTTCCTCAGTGTTCTTCTCAGCCTCACTACTATAATAAGTATTTAATTGAGTTTGAGCCAAGTATTGAGAAAAAATGGTGGTTTGGAAATGCTGGCCAGCTAATGTAACTTGCCCTTCAGTGTGACCTCAGATGGTCCTGATGGTACATACCATGTTAAACATTCTGTGATTCTGCTATGCCATTTGATACACTTCTTGTGCAATTTTTTAACAAGTAGTTTAAAACAAATATTTCAAGCCAGAAAATGATTTCCCTACACCTTGGATAATTTTGTTTTTGCTCTGTTTATATTTAGATTTTGAAAATCTGGTTCCAACTTGTACATGTTAGGAGTTGTACATTGCAGTACTGCAATTTTACTTCTTTTTCTAAATTCTATCATGCTTCCTGTTTGGAGAGAACAATTCTATTTTAGAAAATACATTTCTCCATGTTTTCCACTCACTTTAACATAAGTGAATCACACTTCGAAATTCTCTACAGGAATGTAGTGCAGGAAAATGACATTTGGCCCATGATGGTTATTCCAATTTTTTTTTCCTCTTGAACTAAATCTGGGATGGTAAACATGAAGTGGGTAGAATATGTATAAGTGCATTCTTACAGTTAGAGAAGAAGATAGCTATGGGGATTTTGTTGGGAAATCTTCTCTAGAAATTCATCTTCTTATGTCTTCTTTGGAAATTACTTCAGAAACGTTTTTCAAAGTCACCTGGAGCTATGCAGAATAAATTTAATTATTTATTTATTTATTTATTTATTTATTTATTTATTTATTTATTTATTTATTCCAGTCCTGGGGCTTGAACTCAGGGCCTGAGCACTGTCCCGGCTTCTTTTTTATTGTAATGCTTTTTATTTTATTTTATTTTTCTTATTTATTGTCAAAGTGATGTACAGAGAAGTTACAGTTTCATATGTTAGGCCTTAGGTACATTTCTTGTATTGTTTGTTACCTCCTCCCTCCTTCCCCCTCCCCCCTCTCCCTCTCCTTCTCTCCCTATGAGTTGTGCAGTTGGTTTACACCAAATGGTTTTGCAAGTATTGCTTTTGGAGTTGTTTTTCTTTTTATCTTTTGTCTCTTGATTTTGATATGCCCTTTCATTTCCCTAGTTCTAATACCTGTATATACAGTTTCCCTGGCTTCTTTTTTGCTCAAGGCTAGCACTCTACAAGTTGAGCCACAGTGCCATTTATATGGTGCTAAGAAATCGAACCCAGGGCTTCATGCATGCTAGGCAAGCACTCAACCACTAAGCCACATTCCCAGCCCCTAAATTTAATCTTATTTCAATGTGAAAGTCTTTTGAGTCCTTTTGTCCCTCTTCTTGCTTTCTTTTTTTTAAAGATTAAATGCCTTCAATTCCTTAATATTTTGGTTACTCTGTATAACAAGCACTGTAGTTTGTCCATATATTTTTTTTTAAAACTTTTTATTGTGTAGCTCAATAGCTATGTCTGTATGATCGTGCTAAGTGAAATGAACTCCAAGTTACGGAAACAAGTGGTATATGATTGTTTTTGTTATTTTTAACATGCTATGTGAAATTATGCCCTTTCTCTTTTGTATTTCTTTCCCATGGTTTTACCCCTGATATCACTGTAACTGATTTTAGTACCCTGGGTATTGTATATACGTGTATTGGAACTAGGGAAGGGAGATGGAATACCAAAATTGAGAGACAAAGGATAAAAAAATAAGCCAATGCAACAGCAATACTTACAAAACTATATGGAGAGGAAAATGGGGAAGGGAGAGGTAGGGGGAAAAATGAAGGAGGAGGTAACAAGTTGGATAAGAAATGTACTCACTGCTTTATGTATGAAACTGTAACCCCTCTGTACATCACGTTGACAATAAAGAAGTGGGGAAAACTTTATATTGTGAATACTGATAAATCCACAAGAACTTTGCAAAGAAATGGACAGGGAGGTCATTTGCACTCCTCAGTCATCCTTCTTGTAACTATAGCTATGCAAAATGTCAGACTAGTCAGTCTGAGTAGGAGAGTACCTTCAGTAAGTGCCAGTTAGCAAGTATAGAAGACATAGTAGAATTGATCTACCTTCTTCTAATGTTCACTTATGTTTTTCTACTAAATATACAGAATTTTAAACTCTCCTGTGTTTTGTCCCAGCTTTAATGAAATCTCCTAGGGGCTGTTTATTCTGAAGGTTGAAGGAGGACAGTGAGCACATGCTGAGGCAGGAAGTAGCCTGGCAGGATTGATTTTCCTTATTCCCTTTGATACAGCCTCTCTTATTGTTCAGATCATTTCTGGACACATCCTCCACTTCCTCCCTAGTTCAACTCTCCACCATCTCTATGTGGATTACACAAATGGCCCCCAACTCATTTTTATTTCTTTCTTGGGGCTCTTGGAGTTTATTTTCCTTCAACAGCCAGCAGAGTCTTTAAGAAATACCTTTTAATAAGTCTACTTAACTCTCCAGTAACTTCTCAAAATATTCAAGATAAAGTTCTGAATAATCAGGTGTCCGTGAGCAGGGTCTTCTGGGACATCACTTCCTAGATGTTTCCTCTTAAGGCTCCACAGTGGTGAGCCTTCTTGCAGTTCACTGAGGCTATGAAGCCCAAGTGCAATTAAGGGTCTTTGCACCACCATTCTCTCTGACTGAAGTACTTCTCCCCCAAGTACTCACCCTTCACTTTTTTTTTTCTCAAATTTTTATTATCAAACTGACATACAGAAAGGTTACAGTATCATACGTTGGGCATTGGATACATTTTCACCCTTCACTTTTACACTTCAAATATTTAGTTATTATCTAAATGTGGACCTCATCCTTTCCACATTTTCTTGCTTTTTAATTTCTCAGTGTACTTTTCCAATATCTTTGCTGAGATTAGAAAATAGTTATCTGTTTATCATCTTTCTCACTAGTCTGAAAGTGCAATGTCAAGAACTTTGTCTTATTGCTTCAATTCTTAAATACTTAAATTTCAGTAGTATATTTTAATAAGAAAATTATCAGGATTTTAAGAGAGTATTTTGCTGAATGTTCTTGTGAAGATTATGCTATTTCTGGAGAAATATTATCTTCCTTGGTAACCATGGAACCCAATTGGTGATCACAATCAGAAGTTCTTGACAGCAGCATTACTCAGAGTTGAAGTTCAGGTAATTTGTTCATCTGGATCAGGACAGTAGCCATCATTTAAGGATGTGGAGGAGAGGATAAATTTTTTTGCCACCTTGAAAAATCATTGAGAAGAGGTAAAATAAAGTTCAGGCGTGGGAAGTAAATAACGATCCATTTTTGAGAAAGACTATTCAGAAGGGACAGAAACAGAAAGCTGTCTGATGACTTCTGGAGTTGGGAGTAGATTACAAGGCAGGGGGCATGCAGATGTGTAATCCTAAAATGTGCCAACGTTTACAGATGTCATCTATCTACGAGAGGTTGTTTCTCCTAATATGTGTAGGTATTATGGAAGGAGTATGAAGGACAGAAGTAACATTTGTAGAATACTGTTTTACACACTATAGCTGTGCAGAAATTATCCCATTAAAGTTACAGCAGTCAACAATGTTCATACTTTGTTTTCCTCCATTGCATCAGTGATGTGGCTTGAATCCTGCAGTGGATATTGAGCACAGAAGAATTCTGTGTTGGAATAGTAATCTGGTGCCTTCTGAGTTGGGAATCAGTGCTGTGTTCTATGGCTTTGTGATTATAGCATCAGAGAACTGGGGAATAAGTGATCAAGGGCATACAGCATTTGAAGGCAGAATTTCAAAAGTTGCCAATATTCTTATATATATTTCAAAGCTTTTAAATGATTGTTAGGGGTTTAGGTCCAAATTGGAAAGGATTACTAAAGAATAAAGTACACATTAGTGCTTAGTTATTATAATTCCTACATTATATCCTCTGTCATCAAGTATCTGTTCCTAAGGGATATGCACTAAAGAGAAGGACTGAAATGACTAGTTCTTGTAAATATATATATACATGAATTTATAGCCAATGACTAAGACAAAAATTCTTTGCTCATCTGGAATTTTAAAGTTAGAATACATGTAAAATTTTCTTGTGTATTTCATTAAATGATGGATAACGGCTTTGTTTTTTATTTTTAATTATCTTTATATAGTTGTACAAAGGATTTTTTGTTTAACAAGCAGTTTATGAATACAATCTCGATCATTGTCTCCCCTCTCAACATTCTCATCCTTCCCTCCACTTTTCTTGTTTTTCTTAATTACATGGGATATACACTGAATTCTTGACTACATTCTCCCCCTTCTCTTCATTCATCTACCCTCACCTCTGTCCACCACACCTCTTTCAAGTACCCTTTTCCTGATGTTTATTTCATTTGACTTTGCCTTTCTAAGGAATTGTACTACTTGAGTTTTTCCTCAAATCTACCATATTTCAGTTAACACATTTGTATCCACTTCCATACCACTCAACATGTTTTAAGTTTTAAAAGTAGTATCCATTTAAAATGATTAAATGACTATTATAAGTAAGTTATGTAATAAGTTATCAACAAAGTGCATACAATTTTAGAATAACTATTGTGGTGGATACCTCAGGAAATGGAAGTGAGGGAATTTTGTTTGAGGCATAAGGACAGATGAAGAATAGATTCTCTGACTTTTTTTTGTTATTTTCTGTAACTTTATTCGATTATATTTTGGCTTAAGGTATGGAGGACTCAGACTCTGAACTTGCCCTTTTCCCTAAAGTCTTGCATCAATTGTTTTAAGCCACATACGTTTTAAAAATTGTTTATTTAAAGAGAGCTTCTCTTTTTGATGCAATTTACTCTTACCCAAACTTGTAATACCTCACAGCCATAGTCTTACTCACCTAATCCAATTAATTCACCATACTTTGTATTAACAGTGAGCATCCTGGAGATGGAAGATGATGGCAGGAATGCCTTTGGTGTCAGAGGTGCCTTATGGGTGTTTCCTCCAGAAACAGGTGCTTGCATAGGTGTTGCCTCTAGAAATACAATTTTGTTTTATATCATAGAGGAGAGATGAATACAAGCACAGTTATTTTCCTATCAAGCTTACTATATATATCTGTGTGCATCTATACCTATAGTTAACTTATGTTTGTAGTATTCCCATAACAACATTTAGCATCCATTTTCAGGTGTGAGATTTGTTTTGAACTTCACACTACGGATACTTATTAGAAGAAAGTAAGTACCTTTAAAAACAGTGAAAGTCTGTCCTAGGCAATATCTGTTTATGCTAAAACCCAATTCTAGAAGTATCTATCCCTTTTCAAGCAAATGATTTTGATGTAATATTTAATTTAGCAGGAGTGACACATTTTAGTACAAATTAAATAGATTAGTGGAAGGAAATGGCCTGAGTCAGAAAAAGTAAAATGAATGGCATAACATGAGGCCCGTTTCTGTAATTGCTAAGTGACCAATTCTGTTGCTTTGTAATTTGAATTCTATTTAGATCATTAGAAACCATATAAACTCAACTCCTCTTGCTTCTAGTTGATTATATGAAAACATACCATGAATTCCATTTATCTAGCAAATAACAGAGCATCACTTTCTGTAATAAAACAATTGTTTGCTTTGTAAAATACCTTCATTCATTTCAGTTTTCCTTACTTGTGTTTTTACTGTGAGCCTTGTGAGAAGCTAATGATTTTTTGAATTTTTTTGCCTTATTAATTTATTCCTGAACTTTTTATGCGAGTGATCTGTGATTATTTTCAATAGAAATTGGAAAGAAGGGAAGTTATGTGCACATAGGAATACACATAACCTGAAATAATAGGACCATAACTGAGGGAAGTTATGTTTTAAACTATGACTAAATATGTAAGACATGAGGCTAAGGTAATGGTTGAATTTAAAATTTGCTTCTAAATACCTTCCAATGAAAACAAAAAGTATAACATGTACAGTTATAGAATATGCAGTTCTATTACTTTGTATGTGTTCGTATATTTAAATAAAAATGAATAGAAAACCCAACCATATTGACCCATGAAGCTAAAACATTCTTAAGTAGAGTGACAGGAAGGCCTGAATTCCACTACAAAGTGTAGTTTGATTGTTTTCAATTAACTTTTACATTTTCATTGTTTACTGTTTGATTTATATTAGTCTCATCATAAAATGATGCAGCAGTGTGCAGTCATACCTACCAAGCAGTGGCGTGTGTTTGTGTGTATGTGTGTGTGTGTAGATATATATGTAGATATATATCTACATATCTGCATATCTATCTATCTATCTATCTATCTATCTATCTATCTATCTATCTATCTATCTATCTATCTATCTATGCCCCGAGTTTCTCTTCTGATTTTTCCTAAGGAAATTTCTTTCTAATTTGTTCAACAAATGAACCCTCACATCCTTTGGCATAATCATTTGGTCAGTAGGTTGAAATAAAAGAAATAATTTTGTGGGTGGGTGGATTTCTTTAGGCATAACTGGGCATGTCAAGATAATCTGGACTTTTCTGTCATAGATCCATCATAGCCATCCTTGAAACTGTTCATTTGGCCAATTTATCTGGAAATTCTCCAGCTCTATGATCTCCTATTGGATACTTGAACAGGAAGTAGAAATTTAGAAAAAGGAAAAGTGTGCAACTGGCATCCCTTATACAAAAACCCAAGGGGACAGGGACACTATTGATTATTTAGTAATTTAACATTGTGCAATCATTTTTTAATTACAAAAGGGTCTAGACAGCTATAATATTTAGAGAACTTCAGTATTAAATAGAAATGAATTAGAGAGTGATCCTACAGCTATATCTCTATGGCAGAGCTTTCTGAAGCTAATTGACCTCATACAAATTTTACATGATGGGCACATAAATAGATTGAACAAGAGCTGTAAACTTCTGCCCAAGTTTTGTCTTCCTTTTCTCTATATTCTCAATCCCAATATTTATATAAATGTAAGAAAATTATTGATCGATAGACAAAATTGTTAATTTTGGAAACTTTCTTCATTATGAAAGAAAATACTTTTTCTGAGGGGGGGAAAGTTTGCACAAAAGAGAAATCATGCAAGTGCCAGTAGTTAGTAGATATATTCCAAAGTCAAAGGTATAGTACTTTTATGGTTAGGATCTTAGATGATGATGTGCATGCCTAAGCCCTGCGTTCTTTTCCCACTCCCTGTTCTCACTCTCCACCTTTTCTCTTTTCTTTTTTTTTGTTTTCTTCTATCCCTCCTCCTCTCTCTTTCCTTCCTTTCCTCCCCCCCCCCTCTCTCTCTCTCTCTCACACACACACACACACTTTGCAGTAATATGAAATATGGCCCTCAGGACATTCGTTTTAAAAGTTACTTTTTCCTCTATGGCATTTTTAAAAGTATGAAGCCAAGTGACTAAAAATAGAGAGCTAGTCAACAGTGGAAAAATGTTTGAAAAAGAAAGTGAAATTTATGGTTGAATTGATGATAATGATTATTAATTTGTACTTCTCTGATTTTGATGGCATTACCTTGATCTACCCCCTGGTCTTTGGGGATGTTATATATAATTAGACAATGGCTTCTAATTTTCTGTCTCTACTCTGCTTTAAGATGTTCTTTTTCTTTTTAGACAGCAATTGTGGCAGGTAGGTAAATTCCCAGAAGTGCAGTTTTCTGAAATGAAAGTGAGTTTAGTGTCCTCTCATGGGGCAGCACCAGTTAGTATTTTATAATCACTTTTGAATTATAACACTCAATAAATTATGGAACTGATAAAAGATGAATTTACTTTAAGGTCCAAGATAGAAAACATAACAGAAAATGAGAAGTTTCATCATAAATGCATCGATGAAGTTGCCCAGGGAGAGTTGGCAATGGTGAAACTATCTCATAGCCACAGCAATTTCATCTCACCTTATTCATGACTGACACCCTAATGGAATCCCAGAGGATTGCAGCATAGTGTCAGTAGCAGCTTCATTTTCTCTTGTAAGTGCAAAGCAATGTTTCTGGTTTGACCTAGCGTCCCAAGATAGGTAGAGTATTTCTTTGGCATTGGCCCAAAGGACAATAGGGATGCAATCTAGCTAAAATTACGTATTGATTTCCCCTCCAACTAGCATCCTTTCTGATTAAATTACCCTGCTTTTACCTAAAGGGATTACCATGAGTTTTTGAAACCTACTATCTGGTTCTAAGTTGGTAATTTTTCCTCTTATGGTCTTTTGACATATATATGTTTAAATAACCATATTGTTACAAAGGAACACTAATTTTGAAGTGCGATCAGCAAGATAGCACTCTCACCTTTCCTGATAGAAATGTCTATATTACTAAAAAGTTCTTTTTTTTTTGCCTAGTTTTAGTAATTTTTAAGCATGTTGATGTA
This sequence comes from Perognathus longimembris pacificus, assembly GCF_023159225.1. NCBI lineage: Eukaryota > Metazoa > Chordata > Mammalia > Rodentia > Heteromyidae > Perognathus > Perognathus longimembris. The sequence goes on along the minus strand of NC_063164.1, from coordinate 42,310,578 downwards.
GGAAGCAATGTTGATGCTGGCTTCCTTTTATTCTTTCTATTTCAAGTGCACAGACTAGAGAAGCAATCATTCTTGGTTCATGATCCATTCAACAGATTTATGAAAACTCTTTCCCCAAGTAGGTGCAGTAGCATTCAATGAACAGTATTCACCCATTAATTAAAGCTTTACCACTCCAGAATCTTCTCCAAGGTAGGATACAAAAGAGAGCTCAACCTATTATAAGTTATTGATGGTTTCTTAAAGGGTTATAACTGATTTTTGTTGTGAGAAGTGTTATGAACTTTAAATATTTTATGGCATACTGTTATGAATGTTAAAGGGAATATCATAGAATATGACTCTACTTTTGCAGTTATGTAGTAAGATGATTAACTACATGAAGAAGGAATCATCTGTGAACTCTACCCATCTTTTGCAGTCAAGACTAGAAGTTTGAAGTATGTGCAATCATGAATGTGCTGGGATTCAGCTGAGTGGTTGGATTTCCTTTGCTTTCTTACAGTCTATTTTTCCTTATAATTTTGATAGCACTGTGTTCATTTTGGTTTTTTAATATTTCTCTTGTGTCATACATAGTAGCTGATTTATAGTAAGTGTGTAAATATTTGCTGCATGGCTTGATGCAACCTAAGAATTAACATAACAAACAAACAAACTCAAACTTTAAAAAGTGTGAGTCAGTGGTTACAGTTTACTGATTATTTTTCACATCTCTTTTAAATTTTCTTTTGGAATTATTTTTATGAAAACATATATATTCCTCTTAGGAATATATTCATTAGAGTGTGCATTAATTTTCAGAATAAATGTTTGTTGAATTGATTCTTTTAGGAAAAGCGATCTATCTGTCTATTGAATCATAATGTGTTATGTCATTTGGGGTCATGCTATTCAGGTCAAAGAACCTATGGAAAAGAAAATATTTCTAATCTGACATTAGAGCAAGTTTACATAATGGCTTTATTTGAGTTTATTGATTTTCATCTTTGAGAATCAATTTAATGAAGACATGAATATATGTTTAGATATTAAAATGCTTATTGCACAAAACATGTTCAAGTCCTGAGGAAAGTTGATGTAACATATATATATATGTGTTATTTTAGCAGCTAACCAATATAAAAGCTAAAAATTAATATACAAATATCCAATATCGAGAAGAGGGAATAAGGGAAACAAATCTACTTTCCATATTTCAGAAGAATGGAAGACAGATATTTTTGGATTGTAGAAACAAACAATCTGGACTTACTTTTGTAAAAAGCCAAACAGAAACAGTGAAGAATATTGTCCTTGAGAAGAGAGTATGTCAGGGGAAATATTGGATGAGGATTACTATTTGTTGTCATTGATCTTTTCCATAAAGTAACAATGTATGGGACAAATTTACACTAAATTTTATTTTCTGATTCAAATTACACAAATCTGCTTTTGAGAAGCCCATATTTTCAATTCTTGCTCTTCTTCATATTTTATTATGAACTGATTGTGATGTTTTTCTGCTGTTGGGAATTAAACCAGGGCCTTGCCCATGCTAAACAGGTGTTCTGTCACTGAGCTGTGTCTCCAGCTTAAAAAAAAAAATCTTTATTCCACTAAGTTGTATACACCTTTAGGTAAGTCTTGAACACTTATGGTATATCTCACCATGCCCTCTCTTTCTTCTTCCCAATGCCAAGAGGAAACAATGGGCCCTTGTAGTACAACACTGCTGTGGCTAGAATCTAGGTCCCCAGGAAATTGGCTTTCACTACTCTAGTAGAGTTTTTCATTTCAGAACAAACAGGAAAGCTAAAACATCCCCCAAACTTTCTTATAAACAGACCATTAGCAAACCTATCTACAATCTCATTATAGTTTCTTCCAAGGAAATACACTATTCTTTCTATTGCTTCTTTACTTCTATATAGAAGCATGAGAATGACACTTTAAAATTGCTATATTTATCAACATATTTAAGGAATGCTTATGAATTATCCTAGTTCACTAGAATATAGGAATACAATTTTAAGAGGCAATACTCATGGTTTTATATAAAGGTTAAGTATCACCTATCTGAAGTATGTGGGACCAGAATTTGTTTATAAGTTTAGATTTTTCCTTGGATAATTGAATATTTTTATGTATTTAACAAGGTATCTTGGAGATGAGAGCCAAATGTAAGTATATAATTCACTTATGTTTCTATGCCTAGCCTGTGCTTATTTAAACATTAATTTTAGCCTTCACTTTGTCTAATGATATCATGTGTAAAAATCTCTCATTTGTGGCATTGTGTCAGTGCTCAAGTTTCAGATTTTGATGCATTTTGTATATTAGGTTCACATCCCGTATTATAAATTATTCCATGCTCATCAAATAGAATTATGGAAAGGGCAATAGATCCCTAGACTTACTGATCTCATTGTCTCTGGCACCTAGCAGGTTTCTTGCCATATGGATCACCATATTGGTTGTCTGTCACTGCTAGATCATATTACTATAAACTGAATGGCCAAAATCTTCCAGCATTTTCTATCCCATGGTTCTGTAGATTAGAAGTCCTCAGCTTTGTCTCACTATGCTAAAGTTGGAGTATTGCTAACATACACTATTCCATTCCTTAGACTCCAAGGGCAAATCTGTCTCCTATTCTGTTCTAACGTCTGTCTCTTACATTCCTTGGTACCCAACTCCTTCTTTTATTTTTTGAACTGTGAACATTGAGTCACCGTTAAATTCTTCCATCTTCTTACAGGTCCTCTCTGACTTCTACTACTAAGTATATTTTGATTATATTGAGGCAATCAGAGAATCCAGGATAACCTTCATATTTTAAGTACAGATGAATAGCAACCATAATCCTATCAGCAAATTTAATTTCCCTTTGTTATAAAAGTTAACAAATTTGCAGGTTTTATGGACTAGGAAATGAACATCTTTGAATGGTCAGTTATTCTGTGATATTGGATAAAGTCCTCTTAATGAATAATAATTATAAATATTTAACATATTTTTTCCTGTACATTGTAACTCTCCAAGGCACCAAGTCATGCTGTTGCCAATACCCATATGACAGAAAAATCCATGATCATAGATATTGTTCTGTGCTTCCATTATCGAAGGGATGGGAAAAGTGTGGCAATCTGATCCTGTGATAGAGTTCCTCAGCTTCTCATTAAAGCTAAATGTAATTTAGCATCTACATTCAAGCTGGTCATCTTTTAAGTACATGATAATAAAATAAATTTAAAAACTCATTTTATTTTATGATTTATACTTTTTCTCATGTTTGGCAATCTGTGATGCCCCAACTCATGTATAACCTGTTAATAGAATAACAATAGCAATTGTTGATACAATTGAAAGTTTTCCATTTTTGAGTCATATTGTATAGATTTGGTAGTTACATTTTATTTAATAATTATTTTTTATATAAGTTTTCTTCTTCAGTCATTGTTGTTCTTGTAAAGCAAACTCAGATATTTTGAACATTGGGTTATATTTAAATATCTTTTTTCCCACAATAAAGAACTTATACTAACCAGAAATGGTTTGAAGGTTTCTGAATATACTTTCACTCAGCTCATTTTCATTTAATTTAGCATTCACTTAATGCAAACCATTAAATTCAATGTAGTTTGGAAATAGCTAAAGCTGTTAAAACCTGTGCCAGTTTATTGTTGTAATTAAATGCTAACATATAATACTGGAGAAACTCATCTTTTCAGTCTCTTTCATGACACTTTTATATTATGAGCTCCTAACATACATAAAAAGCCATTTACTGTTTTGATTATTCAAGGAGGAACAATATTTTATCTGAATATGGAGGCCTAATGAAATTGTTGATTAAAACTTGAATTTAGCACTTCTGAGAAGTGAACTCAGTAAGGAAAACAGTAAATTATGCTTTAGTTGGTTCTGTAGATTAGAAGAATGTAATCTTTGTTTCTTAGCATCAAAACTTTTCTTAGCGTTCAATCCTGATGGTCTATTGATATAGTATATCATTTTGTAGAATGCAAGCTACATGTATGGGCTTAAGTAAGGTTTATTTGGAGTTATGCTGAATTTATTATTCTGAAGCCAGGAAGGATAATACACATATAAGTCCAACTACTCCAAACATTGCATCCGGAGGATCATAAGTTAGAGGTCTGATTGGACAACATAGCAAGCACGTCTCCATCTCAAAATACTAGTTTCGGGGCTGGGGATATAGCCTAGTGGCAAGAGTGCCTGCCTCGGATACACGAGGCCCTAGGTTCGGTTCCCCAGCACCACATATACAGAAAACGGCCAGAAGCGGCGCTGTGGCTCAAGTGGCGGAGTGCTAGCCTTGAGCAAAAAGGAAGCCAGGGACAGTGCTCAGGCCCTGAGTCCAAGGCCCAGGACTGGCAAAAAAAAAAAAAAAAAAAAAAAATACTAGTTTCATTTAGACCTCAAATCATAATTTTGAGAATGGTCCATGACTATTATAACCAATTTTATTGCATTTTCTTTTTTTTTTTTTTTTTTTTTTGCCAGTCCTAGGGCTTGAACTCAGGGCCGGAGCACTGTCCTCAGCTTCTTTTTGCTCAATTCTGGGCATTCTGCCAACTTGAGCCACAGCACCACTTCTGGCCTTTTCTATGTGGTGCTGGGGAATCGAATCTAGGGCTTAATGTATATGAGGCAAGCACTCTTGTCACTAGGCCATATTCCCAGCCCCTATAACCAATTTTAAAAAGGATGAATGAACTAGAGATTTCATGAGAGTAACTTCATGGAATTACCTTTCTACATGAGAGATTCTGTAAATACGTGATAAAGATTAATTGTATGGGGTTAGAGACTTTTTTGTTCTATGGGTAGAGAAAGATTGGTGTTCAATTAAGTTAAATTTGTATTATTCAGATTTCTAGAAAACCTGGAAATATGTGTTTTAAGCTTGGATAGTATTTATACACAAAATTGTGGGATTCTATGTGAATGATATTGTTTTGAACATTCTGATGCAGAAATGTGGAGTAAGAAGGCATAAAAAGAGCAAAAATACAAAAGGATTTGTTATCAGTTTTTGACCTTTTGGTTAAGATCAAGTATAGGAGGGTTGATTGGTAGCATTTTATAACTGGGAGCTTTCTCAGAAAGTTGCCATTTAGTGGCAGTGTTTATCAATATTCTCCGTATTAACAATTCTTTTCAATTTTCAAATAACATTAACACAATAGTTTGACAACCAGTTTTTAAAGTATTATAATATTTTAGTAATATATTTGAACTATACATACAGTTTATAAGAATATAGTATTATATGTTATAATAGTATATTTAAATATAAATATACAGATTCCCATAGGTAGTGTTATATCTTATTTTTTTTTCTTGTGCCAATACTGGGGCTTGAACTCAGGGCTGGGTGCTATCCTATAGGGTTTTTTATTCCCCAGAAGGCTAGTGTTCTACCACTTGAGCCACAGTTCTTTTTCCTAGTTTTGCTGGTTAATTAGAAATATGATGTTAATCCTCCCAATCCAGGAGCATGGGAGGTTTTCCCATTTCTTTAGTTCTGCTATAATTTCCTTTTTCATGTTTTTAAAGTTTTTATCATAGGGGTTATTCACTTCTTTGGTTAAGGTTATTCCTAAATATTTTATATTTTTTGAGGCTTTTGCAAAAGAATTTGCTTTCCTGATTCCAGCCTCACTCTTCGCATTGTTGGCATACAGAAAAGTCATTGATTTTTGAGGATTTATTTTACATCCTGCTACTTTGCCAAAGTTTTGGATCATCTCAACTAAGTAGGGAGTAGAGTCTATGGGGTTCTTAAATAGAGAATCATGTCATCTGCAAAGGGAGATTTACTTTATCTTTCCCTATTTGGATCCCCTTTATATTTGTCTCTTGCCTTATTGCTCTGGCTAGAAATTCTAATACTATGTTGAAGAGCCGTGGAGAGAGTGGGTCTTATGGACTTTCCTGCCTGCACTTGCTGTGAAACTTGAAACTCAAACCACAGGTGCCTGAGTAGCTAGGATTACAGATGTGAGCCTTTACGTGTTCTTATTTATCTTTTTTAGAATAATATTTTTAAATAGTGTACAGAACAATTGCCATTCACCAAAGCAGTTTATGAATACAGTGCATCTTGATCACTGTCAACCCTTTCAATATTCTCATTCATTCTTCCCAAACCACCCTTTCCTACACTTTTCTTAATTTTAGGTTATGTTTTGAAAATTTTTTGTCCATTTAACAAGGCAGTTTACACGTACAATACATCTTGATCTGTGTCATCCCTTCAGTATCTTCACCCCACCCCTTTGACCATCCCATTACTTCTATTTTTCAATTCTGAGGTATGTACAATGAATTCTTGCCTGCATTCTCCCCACTTCACTCCTTCATTTCTCTACCCTTCTCCTCTGGGCCTAACCCTTCCCTCTTGCAAGTTTCGTCTTTCCATTTCCTGGTACCTATTTTGTTGGGTTTTGACTTAGCTACCGACACAACTGTGTTTATTGAAACATTATTTACCATAGCTAAGATATGTAATCAGCCCAAATACTCTTCAACAGATGGATCGAGAGAATGTGGTATCTATATATATTTCCACAGTGAAATTCTACTCATCCATCAGAAAGAATGAAATTGTACCTGGAAATAGAAAGACTTGGAAAAAATTATAAGCTAGACCCAGGGAAATATTAAGTTGCATGGCTTCCTTTGTTTGCAGTGGCTAGAATGTGTATATGAAGCTATAAGTAAACACATTGGGTCATAAGCAAGTGTTACAATTCAATTAATGGAAATGCTATAGATTCTATAGAGAATGCAAATAGTGCAATTTTTTATTTGTCTTTTTATTCACCAGATCTTATCCCAATGAACTCAAATGTTCATTGGTTGAAAAACTGAGTTAGTTAAACCATATAATAACTTTTCCTTATATTACTATACAACACACTATTTTATTCAACTGGGTCACCTCACATATGCATTTGCAACCTGGCAGAGACTGTCTCTAGGTCCATTCCAGTGTTACCATTTTGTATCTCTATAGCGCTTTACTTGGTTGTGGTAGATATTGGTCCCTTATTTCTCCCTTCCTCAGTTATTACTCTGTGAGGATGGCAGACCAGATGAGTCTCTCCAGCCTGGCCAACTATTTGCTGATCCTAATATTTGATGACAGCGGGTGGCGGGGGGGGGGGGGGGGGAGGTAGATGTTGATAGATGGAAGAGGGATCCAGAGTTTCTGATCTTCAGATGCTGTAGTTATTGGATTGTTCATCACACTTTCAGCACTTTCTCTTTTCCTGCTGAGCCTTCTAAGGATGGTAGAATGCTGAATGGCTCAATAGGCTGCTTTGTCAGGGAGTTTATTTTGAGCTACCTATCACTGCTTTAGAGCTACTGTACAATGGTCTTTTTCATGCTGTGCCTTAAGGTTTCAAATTTGCTGGCTCCCCCTTTCTTTTCTTTCCTTCCTTCCCTCTTTCTTTTCTTTTCTTTTTCTTTCTTTCTTTCTTTCTTTCTTTCTTTCTTTCTTTCTTTCTTTCTTTCTTTCTTTCTTTCTTTCTTTCTTTCTTTTTCTTTCTCTCTCTCCCTCCTTCCCTCCCCCTCCTTCCCTCTCTCTCTCTCTTCCTTCCTTCCTTCCTTCCTTCCTTCCTTCCTTCCTTCCTTCCTTCCTTCCTTCCTTCCTTCCTTCCTTCCTTCCTTCCTTCCTTCCTTTCTTTCCTTCTTCCTAGAATTGGCATAGATCCTGGTTTGTAACAGTTCTGGTTAATATTCACTGTAAGGTATTACTGTTAATGCTATTTGTTCTACTCTCATAAATGACCTAGTTTGGGCACTAGCTTGTAAGGTTATTTGCTAACTTAGCTCCGTTTATTGCTGAAGTGTTTTCTTCCCCTTGTGTAGAGGTGCACTCATTCCTGGCTGTGCTAAGTCTTAGGTGATGACAACTAATTTTCCATCTTCCATCATTCTTTTGGGGCATCCAGCATAGAGGCAAATTGAGTCTGCTTGCTCATTTCCCCAGAGTTCTTGAAAAAAAAGTGGTTGAATACTTCTGGGCTCCCCTCCTAAGAGCTACATTGAGATAAAGCAAAATACTTTCAATGATATAAATACACTTAAGTATTTTAAGTTTTGCAAAAAATTTAGGTTAGGATTTTTAATGAAAGCACTATAAAATACTTTAGATCATTTTTATCTTCTTGGAACCACATTTTTTCATGCATTTTCAAGCATGCTTCTTTTATGGTTGTGGCTGCTGCAATCCTCTAGTTCAGGAATATTAGGCACAATATACCTCAGGGATTTGGAAAAGAGAAAAGACTTTTGTCTGAGATGGGAATTGCATCAAGTGCACCCCAAATGAAAAAGGAATATGGAAAAAGAAGGAAATAGACAAGTTCTGTATTCTTTCCAGGGATTTGGACTTGTAACTAGGCATTGAAGTCCAGGTAGGGTTTGTTTGGGTGATGAGGTGGGTGAAATGCTTGGCTGGTGGAGGGCTTGTGATTTGCTCCTGGCTCAACCAAAACAAGAACAGAGGAAGGGGGAGATAGACAAAGAGAGAATTTGGAGCTGTTTACTCTATGGCATGAACTTTATTTTTCTTTTGTTGTGTGTGTGTGTGTGTGTGTGTGTGTGTGTGTGTGTGTGTGTGATGTGTGTGATGTGTGTTGTTCTTGTGCTCAAAATCAGGGTGTAGGCCCTGTCCCTTAGCTTTTGTGCTCAAGGCTAGCTCCCTACCACTTGAACAACATCTCCACTTCTGGATTTGTGGTGATTAATTGGAGATAAAAATCTCATGGACTTTCTGCATGTGGTAGCTTTGAACTGGGATCCTTGCACTCTTATCTCCAATTAACCACACACACACACACACACACACACACACACAAACACACACACAAGCTGGAAGTGGAGTTGTAGCTTAAGTGGAAGAGCAGCAACCTTGGTCAAAGAAAGCTTAAGGGACCATGCTCAGGCCTTGAGTTCAAGCTCTAGTACCAGCACACATGCACACAAAAAAGACAGAAAGAAGGAAAGATAAAAGAAAGAAAGGAAAAAAGAAAGAAAGAAGAAAAAGTCAAGTACATGTATATGGTTTGGTTTATGTTGGCTTGATTGTGCTGGCTGTGTATACATCAGAAAACTGTGGGCCTAATTTTTACAGATACGACTAGTGTCAGCTTTGGGCTGACACTATTCTGAGCTCTACTTCTGATGATGAAAATTTCACAGTGCTGGTCCACAGTTGCAGTGGTGGGGGCAGTGTGAGATGTTCCTGAGGATGCTCATTTTCAGAAATGCTTGTGGAACCTTGCATCCACTCAAATGACTGTAGCTAGGAACTTGGGACCATCCCAGGGGACTTGCTTGTCACCTAAAGTAGAAGTCCTGTTTTCCTAAACTTCTCTTCCATCTGCTTTTCTGAACTATAATTTTCAAAAGAGTATACTTTTTTGTTAGAATAGTTTAATTGTACAATATAGTAGGTTATATTATGCCATTTTAATACATGTATATGCTATTTGATCATATTCCTTTCTACCTATGACCCATACCCATCCTCTCCACCATTCCCTTTCCTATTCCCTATTAATTCCTATATAAGTTTACTTTCCACTCTCATGGCTAGCTTTTATTCTGCTATGAGACAAAATGGTTGATATTAGTCTTCCTGAGTTTTTTTATGGTTTCTATTTCCATCCACTTTGCTGCAGAAGACATAATTTTAGTCTTGGATGACTAATGCCCATTGTGTATATATATTCCATTGTCTTTATCCATCAATCCATTGATTGTTACTGATTCCTTGATATTGCTATTGGGAATAGTGGCACAATAAACCTAGGTGCTCATGTATCTCTATTTATTTTCTTGCATGCACTCACAGAAGTAGTATAGCTGGACCCCATGTTAAGTTTATTTTTCGTTTCTTTAGGCATCTCATTCTGATCTACATTGAGTATCAAGTAAGTAATATTCCTACTAATGGTGTTTAAAGGTTCCTTTGAGCCCAGTGTTTTCATCAACATTTGCAGATTTTTTTTCTTGACAGTTTCATTTTAGATTTGTGAGAGGGACTCTTAATGCAATTTTCATTTGTATTACCTGATGGATTAAAATGTGGAGCATTTTCTCATGTGTTTGTTGGCCATTTTTATTACTTCATTAGAAAAAATTCTGTTGAATTTATTTGCTCCTTTATTTATTGGATTATTTATTTGTTCTTTTGGTGTTTAATATTTTGAGTTCTTAGTATATCCTGAATATTGACCCTCTGTCAGAAGAAAGCTGGCAAGGAGTTTCTTCCTTTCTGTTGGCTGTCTTCTTAATCTAATTGTTTCCTTTACTGTACTGAATCTTTTTAGTTCAATTCTTGTTATTACTTTCTGAGCTTTTAGATTCTTATTGGGAAAGTCATTGCCTTTGCCTATATCTTGAGGTATTTCTCCTTCTGTGTTTTCTGTGCAGTAGTTTCTAAGTTTTGGATCTTACATTGAGTTCTTCATTTCATTTGAGTTAACATTTTTGTGTGCAGGTGAAATAGTTCTTTATGTGGGTTTAGTAGTTTGCAAGTGAGTATCACATTTTCCAAGCACACCTGTTAAAGAGGTAGTCTTTTCTTCCAGATATGTCTTTGGCACCCTTGTTGAAATTTAGGTAGTTATAACTATGAAGGTATATTTATGGGTCTTCTATTCTATTCCTTTGATTTACATTTTTGTTTTTGTGCCAGGACCATGCCATAGTTGTTACAATGGCTGTGTAATATATAATTTGAAGTCAGATTAAGGTACCTCCTCTTTTCTTCTTCTTCTTCTTCTTCTTCTTCTTCTTCTTCTTCTTCTTCTTCTTCTTCTTCTTCTTCTTCTTCAGATTTGGGCTGAAAAACTGTGTTCTTTTTTTAAATTTTAATTTTATTGTCAGGGTGATGTACAGAGGGAGTTATATATGTATGGTAATGAGTACATTTCCTGTCAAATTTATTACCTATTCCCTCATTTTTCTTCCACCTTCTCTACTCCCCAAACCCCACCCCCTCGAGTTGTACAGTTAGTTAACAACATATTGTCTTGTAAGTTTGGTCTTGCACTGGTTCATCCTTTGTTCTTTATCTCAACATTTTGATGTTCCCCTCCCCCTGCCTAATTCAAACAAACATATATACAATACCCAGGGTACCAAAATCAAATACAGTGACAACAGGGGCTAAAGCATTGGGAAGAAAAATGCAAGAAAAAGCAAATACTTTCAAACGGTGCATTAAAAATAACAACAATGAAAAATAAATTGTTTCCATTTCTTGTGGTTCGTTTCACTTAGCATCATTTTATATGATCATATGTACATATTAATTGAGCTATTGTGATCCTTTGCTAGGACTATCCTAGACACATACTAATTATTTGCTATGCATTGACCTTTTTGAATTCAGAATGTTTTAGGTTATTTTCTCCTTGCTTATCCCAAATGGGTTTTCACATGTGGATTTACATTCATAAGTATACCTCATTAGTAAACATTATTAATTTATAAATTCAGCGAATGTTTGTGAAGCTTTTGCTTATATCTCATTACTGTTTTAGGTGATGGAATGCAACAATGATTGACAATATCTTCATGGAACCTAGATTCATGGGAGGGAGGAAGGAATGGAGCCATTAGGCAATAGACAATATGCATAATAAATGAATTATAAAGCATGTGTAGAAGGACGTATATACTAGGATAGAAAGATAAGCTAAGTTAGGGTAATGGGGATCAAAAGTAGTTAGGAAAGGGATGAGTACAGTGATTAATGGAGTTCTGAGTTAGATTAGAGCAAAGACTGAAAGGAGGAAGGTCATTGGCCAAGCATTCAGCTTGGAAGAAAGTTCAGCCAAAGGAAGAAGGAGGAAACAAGAGCCTGCCTGGAGTAGGCAAGGAAACTCAAGGAAGGTTGGAATGAAGCAACGGAACGGAACAACAATAGTCATAGCAGAGCGGTAGCCAGAGCCAAAGCCTTTTGCAGGCTATGGATGTAACTATGGGAAGCCATTGTTGGGGGTGGGAGTCTGTATGGATGGAAACAGGAAGATCTGTTAGAAGGCTCTTGCACTGCTGCAGGGAAAGATGACAGTAGGCTGGCTTAAGGTGGCAACAGAGAAGTCAGATTCTGTTGGTATGTTTTCAAGTTAAAAGAGCAACAGCATTTTCTGCGGAATTGGATGTAAGGTGTGAAAGAAAATGATCAAAAACAACTTTCAAGTTTTGGGCTTATATATTTGGAGCATTGGGGTTTAGAAGATAAGCGAATACTTTATGATCAGAAAATATGTAGATTTATAATCTAAAAACATTCTCACAAGTGTCTCCCTACTCCCTACTTCTGAGATAGAGATTTGGCCAGAATACAACGTGGTAGGGGAGTTAATGATTCTGGCTTTGTGAAGGTTGCTTTGATCACTCTTTTCTATTACACAATGTGTATATCAAGTATAACGACTGTTGTTTCTTTCTCTTTGATTTTTGCCACCCACCACAGTAACTGTCATATATCTTATCTCATCAAATCTATTAATGATTTTAAGATTTCCCCACTAATGCATGCTACTGCTTATTTAAGTGACTTTAAATTCAAATAAATGTAGATATAAAATAGAGAAACTAAACATTTAAATGAATGCATTACTACTTTAGTGAACGTATTTTCATTTTGTTTTCTTATTTGTTTTGTAGTGTTTAGGGATTGAACCATGGGCTTTACACATGCCAAACATTCTTTACCACAGAAATATACTCCTGCTAGTTTCTTGGTAGTTATTGAAAAAATATTTCTTCACTATTGAGACAGTTATTCATCATTTAGTGTTACTACCTTCAGATGCATTTCTTTTTCTTTTTCTTTTTTTTTTTTTTTTTTGCCAGTCCTGGGCCTTGGACTCAGGGCCTGAGCACTGTCCCTGGCTTCTTTTTGCTCAAGGCTAGCACTCTGCCACTTGAGCCATAGTGCCACTTCTGTCCGTTTTCTATATATGTGGTGCTAGGGAATCGAACCCAGAGCTTCATGTATATGAGGCGAGCACTCTACCTACCACTAGGCCATATTCCCAGCCCCTCAGATGCATTTCTTAACAGGTGAAAGATGATATTTTTATTTACATCAGCAAATAACTATAATATGGCTTTGTCATCAGAATTCAATCACTGTTTTAGGGGGGCAGAAAGTTCTTGGTCTCAGTGGAGACAGACACAGAGGAGACTTAAGCACGAGCAGATTTATTAAAAGAAAGAAAAGTGAAAGCAAAGCAAATGTGCACTCTCCCAATGGGAGAAGGAAGATTGCACTGGAGTGTCTCTACACTTCAGGCTCTTATTAGGGTGTGTGGACATGGCATGGTCAGTTCTGAAAGAGTGGATTAATCAATCAAGAAAATGTCGTCAACTTTTCGAGTCTGGGTTATATGTCATCAGTTCCTTCAACAGGTTGGGTGTGGGGGTCTGGTTTCCTGGATAATCAGATGGGAGATTGTAATTTTGCATAGGCTGTGGTGTTAGCAGGCCAGCAAGACACTGATAGATGTCACGAGTTATTCCATTAGCATTATCAATTTGGTATGTGATTCCTTATCAACATCCAAGTCCTTTTTTAGCCCTCAGCTTGCCTAACTACCTGACAGCTTTATCAGCTTCCTTTATACATAGTGCCATCTTATCTTAGGTATCAAAACTCACTTGATGTTATGTTGCCAAAAATATGGAATTGTAATTATTTCCCAAACCATTAATACATGCTTCATTAATATAAAACCTATTTCTTCTCACACAAATTATTTCATTGCATATTAATTTTAGCTATTATATTTTAAATATATCTTAAGCAGTATCAAATAAATATATCAAATAAATATAAACAAATATGTAAATATATTATACACAATAATTAAACTCTACAAGTATAGCATTAACAATGCAGATAACTAAACTGAAGAGATGAAAATATGAAGAACTCTGATTGACTTCTGTGCAGACTTTGAAAACAATATCAAATCTGCCTCATGGCTGACCATAGTTGTAGAATATTTATTCATTGTGGGAAACATTATAAGAGTTGGAACTGTATCAGTTTGATAATAAAAATTTGAAAAAAAAAGAGTTGGAACTGTTAATGTGTGAGAAATGATTCTTAGAGTCAATGAAATGGGATTGTAGGTGATCAGTAACTGTTTAACTATCTGTAGTGTGATGCCCCACTCTGCTCCCTCACATGTACACATTTGGCTCCAGGTTGTTTTTGCAAAGCAAGTCCTGTTGCAGGTGCTTGATACACTATTTAAATTTTAATTCTTTTTTGCCTAGCATCCCTTCTTAAAGGAAACTACCCTTCCATCCAAGCTTAGGGGGCTTGATTTTCACACCCATTCTTTTCAAAACAATGAAAGGTCAGGGAACTATGTGACCCAGAGGAAGGACAGCCAACTTCATCACTGGACCAGCTGACTAGAGTGACAGATTCAGTGAGGGCCACATGATCTAAGCCAAGCCAGACCTTGACTTCTGTCAGATCAATGAGAATCCAAGCCCCCACCTCTCCCTCCTTCCCTCCCTCCCTCCCTCCTTCCCTTCCTCCCTTCCTCCTTCTTCCTTTCCCTTCCTCCCTTCCTCCTTCTTCCTTTCCCTCCCTCCCTTCCTCCCTCCCTCCCTTCCTCCCTCCCTCCCTCCCTCCCTCCCTCCCTCCCTCCCTTCCTTCCTTCCTTCCTTCCTTCCTTCCTCCTCCCTCCCTCCCTCCCTCCCTCCCTCCCTCCCTCTCTCCCTCCCTCTCTCTCTTCTTTCTTTCTTTCTTTCTTTCTTTCTTTCTTTCTTTCTTTCTTTCTTTCTTTCTTTCTTTCTTTCTTTCTCTTTCCTTCCTTCTTCCCTCCCTCCCTCCATCCTCCTTCCCTCCCTCCCTCCCTCCCTCCCTCCCTCCCTCCCTCCTTCCTTCCTTCCTTTCTTATTCTTTTCTTTCCAAGGAAGCACTCAAAATATACTAAAATAAGCCAGGTAAACGATTATTTTATTTTACACAATGACTTGAAATGGTACCTCAACCAGATGGGTATTTCTCCTCATAGTTATTTAATAAATGCACTAACTATGGCTTGGATCTTCTATATATAGGTTTCAACTTCCTTTTACTCATTGGCATCCTTGTGAGACAGAAGGAAAAAAAATAGATATGTACTCAGGGCCAGAGATTTTACCCATAACCAAGAGAAGCTACATGTTATTCTTGTTCACTATCTATCTATCTATGCATCCACCCATCGAACTACCTATTTGTTTACACTTGATTACAAGAACAATGAATTCCTTAGCTGGACTTCTATGGATGGATTTCATTGGGAAGCAGTACTTTAAAAATATTACTTATTGTTATTATAAAGCTCATGTATAGAGGGATTACACTTAAATGAGTCAGGCAATTAGTACATTACCTTTCGTACAGTGTCTTTCCCAATCTTCTATTTCTTTGGGAGTATGATCTTCTAGAACACTGAAATCTCGTTGCTTCTAGTGTCTTATAGGATGGTTGAGTTGAAAACAACTGAGATAGGGGAAAAAACGTACTGGAAACTGCTGACCCCTGGATCTAGCTATAATAGTTAAATCTAGATTTATTTCTGTTATCTGGCTATTTCTTTTCATGCTAAATTCAGCTCATCACTCACTTTGGTTTGAACTTGAAAATGTCCTTACCCATGTCAGAGCGTTTCTTAGCTCTCCACAGTGCATGTCCTTGTAGGGGATAGCTGACATTTGCTCATCTTCTTTGCTCTGTATGGTTCCAGGACATGAAATTCTCACTCTCATATTTGACTCATTTTTCTCTGAATTATTCTGTTAATCATTGTGGATTTCATAGCTAATTTCAAAACTAGATGGATGCTGGGAACCTTCATTTCTCCTTTTATGATGAGCTGTCTTTGGGTGCTAGATGGCTTCTTGTTACTAGGTACTTTTGACAGACACCAACTCCTACCATCTTTCAAAGCCCAAATATTTCTTTTGTCCTTTAAAGCACTGGCCCTTTTTTGATGAACACTTCAAATTCTGAGCTCATTGTGAAGCATAGAGTCCTGTGCTACTCTTAACTTTCCAATGTTAAAAATCGTTCAGGCCAAGTTATCAGTACTAGGGGTTTGGTTTTTTTTTTCTTTTTTTTGAATTTTCTTTCTTGACTCATACTCCCAATATAACAGATTGAAATCACAACTCTGTAAAATTGGACCCACATAATGTAACCTGACATTGTATTGGAAAGATAAGGGTACTTTGTGAAGCTAAAAAGACCTAGATTTCTAGGTAATTCTTGTAAGCTTTAAATGTTTCTATATATTTCTCTCTTTCTTTATATCTCTCTTCTTTTTCTTTCTCTCCTTGTGAACCTATCTGAATTTATGATACCTGAAATTAAGTTCTCATAAAATACTATCATTACAAAGTTACACACTATATTATTCACAAGTGCTTTTAGTATCTGATTGATGCCTCACATAAAATTTTATGTCCTGCTAATTATTACTTTTCATACATGTAAAATTCCAGAACTCTAGAGAAGTCTTACTTAAGACATAAAACTTTGGATTCTTGCAAAAAAAAAATCCTTCTGATATTGTAGACAAATCCACATATCTTGCTCTAACATAGAAAAAGAGAAAACTCAGAAAGCAGAATCAGAATGGGAATAAAATATATTACCTAAAAGACGGAACTTGGCCAGGTTCTGCCATCTCTTATAGGTTCAATATGTCTCTATAGAATTCTTAGCTGCAGATAAAGTAATCTTACTTGATTATATGTCCTCAGTTTAAGAAATCTACCGACGGGAAGGTCTACAATATTCTTTTTTATCTTAGTCATTTTGTTGGCAATAGCATTGTGTTAAAAAAGATATGAGGTAAAAAATATAAAGGACTGTTTTTGGTATGCAAGTTTCATTTGCTCAGTTCCTTTCTCAATATGTGGTGATATTTGCTGAGCTATATTAATCAGGAATTTAAAAACAGTTTTATTAGTACTTGAGAAAAGTGCCAGATTGATTGCCAGGAAGTTTGTGTGCTCTTCATGAAGCATAATTAACTAAATTCAGTCTCTTCTTCTCCTGCTTCTTATACCTAGCAGCACTACACAGTGTTATGATGAGCGATTCTCCAGCTTGAAATGTCTAGTTTATCCCCACAGTCCTTAATTCTACGGAAGAGGAAAAAAAGGTAATTAAAGATAGAGACTTATAGTAAAATTCTTAAAAATTATTTATTATGGAGTTTACTTCTTAAACTTTATGGGTCACAAACCCTTCACACATATTTTTGAATGTTATGGATACATTATGAAAGTGCAAAAACAAACTTAGGCAAAAATGTTTGTACTTAATTTCTAGAGTATAAATCTCTCACAGCCTTTCTAAGTTAAGAACCTCATTTGCCTTCTTAAATCCAGAGAGAATGAGCTATCAGGAGCAGTTTAAATCTTCTTTTTCTTTTTCAAGTTATGGACAGTCTGATGGATGACTATTTGTGAGACTGGTCCTTGTAATGTGGGATGCTGATGCCTTTCCTTCCTCAGTAAATGCTAGGATAGGAGCAGGAGCAATTCTGACAACCAAAACAGTTTCCAGGCAGATATGCCCTGTATTGCAAAGTCACTGAGAACTACTGGTTTGACCTAAAACTTCCTTTCATAGTTTTGATACAGAGTGATTATCTGGTCCTAAAGGATTTGTTTAGTAACTCCTAAGATGACGTATCTGTTTAAATTTGAGTTCACAGAAAACAAAACCTAAGACTAGGCCTTGTATTTGGTAGATGGTCTTTCAAAATAAAGAAGAAAGTGAAGGGAGAAGAAGAAAGCTAATGGAGTTGGCATTATTAAGAGAGTTATCATTATCAGTGACTGGAATTTACAATGAGTGACTTCCTGATGAGCACCACATACTCTATGTTAAGTTGTTCGACTCAGGAGAGGAGGCTGAGGCATTTATTCCTCATCTTCTAGCCCTTAGTGACTGCTGCTACTCAGAATTAACCTTCTTCCAGGCTGCCCAGCAGGCGGACTGTGCTAGCTGTCTGTGATGCTGGAGATTGCCTTCTGGCAGTGTAGCAGTGTAGAAGTATTTTAAATGGTCAGCCAGCAGTTTGCAGAGTAACTGAGCTCAGTGGTAGGCTGAGTTATCAATAGCACTTGTATAATATCTTATTTTGTTTCCGCTATTATTAGTTTTTGAGTTGATATTTGATTTCTTGTCCCTAGAATTTAGTACCTTAGGTTGTCATTGATAGCAGAGGTTCGCCTACTTGGTGTGTGGGCCACATTTGGCCAGCTGCTTGTGAGCTAAGAATACTTAAAATTTTTTATAAACTGTTAGAAAAAAAAGGGAAGAATAATGTTTTTGACATGTGGAAATTATGTGAAATTCAAATTCCAGTGTTCATCAATAAGGTTTTATTAGGCATGTACGTGCATAATAGTGGTGAGTGTTTGAAACAGAGATCACAAGCTTGCAAATCTTACCTACAGTATGTACTTTCTTGTTGGACTATAAACTTTGATCTACAGCAACAATGAATAAAACTATTCACTCCTTATTCTGACACTGAGAAAACATTTCAAGATATTTCTTACATCTATTCATCTTTCTTTCTTTCTTTCTGTTTTTCTAAGATGAACTTCTTAGAATTTTTAAAATGACTACCTTTTACTATTATTTCAAAACCTCTCATTCTCTTGCCTATGTCTTCTCCTTGTATAAACATCCTATTTTATCCTCTTGAATTATTGCTCTCAGACAGGAACTTAGTTTATAATAAGTAATTGGAGCAGTCAGTCAGAAGATTAGTGATGTTTATTCCTAAATTTGGCATTCTACCTCTTAAATGCAGCCTGTCTGCATTAGGTTTTTGAAAGTCCTATTAGAACATCTGCTCTTATGAGCGTTCAATCATCTGGAGATCCATTTTCACATACATGGGTTCAATACATGTATATTAGTTCCTCATATTATGTGCTCCTTCCTTTAACTATTAGGTTTGTTTTCTTCCATAAAGTTATTAGGAATCATTTTATTTATTATTTATTAATTTTAAATATTTGTTAAAATTTAACAGTCATTGTTTTAAATAAAAATCATATTACATTGACTTTGGTTTAGGATCTGATTCATATCTACATAAATGTGTAATGACTAGAGGTCAAACCTAACTTTCTGTATATTAAATTATAGAATTGGACTTTTGGCAAATGAAATGACTGACATGACTGCCTCACTCCTTGGTAGTAATATTATGCAACTGCATGCTTGTCGTAGCCTCATAGTGGATATACAGCAATATATGTCTTTACTTTTTAACTTTGGATCTTCCCATGTGACTTGATTTGACAAATGGAACAGTAGCAGCAAGGAAATAAGTTTGCATGACTAAGCTTGCCCACTCTGAGATTCTGATGACAACCATGAAACAAAAACTCCTAAAACCAATCATACCACACTGCACTATACCATATACTACCAAATTAAACCTAGAACTTTCCCCAGGAAGGCACCAGTGCACTTGCATGTGCAGAATAGGAGTTTCTATGTTTGATCAGTATCATTTCAGTATAATGTTAAAATTTTCAAGGACCAGTGTCTTTCAGTCTTTCTTTTGAACAGGAGTGTTTATTGTGGCTGTCCTTGCCCCCTTAGAAACCCTTGGAGACCATTTTCTTTTTCATTTTCTAGCCCTACAGATCCTGAGGGGCCATATCTGGGTGTGATATAGATCAGGATTTTAGTTTGATGTCTCATGGTGAACACTTGAGTGTTTTGGGAGAGGGATGAGAGTATTTTGCTTATATAAGATCTTTTAGTCTTTTCTGCTTCCATAACAGAGTACTAAAGATGAGGTAATTTATAAAGAGCAGAAAGTAATTTTTTGTGGTTTTGGAGCCTGGGACATTTAAAAACAAAATGCCAGCACCTGATGTCTGCGCCAGTGTTTCTTGCACGTTCATGTGACAGTGGAGCAAAAGGGTAAATGTGAAGTGTGAAAGAGAACAAACCTAAACCTTCAAGGCTTTCTATTATGGCATTAATGCATTCTGAAGGAGAGAGCCCTCATGATCTAAACACTTCCCATTAGGCTGCACCTTCCAACTACTGTGTTTGAGATTAAGTTTTCTGTCACATGATTTTGGGGGACAAATTCAGATCTTAGCAGTGGAGATAAAAAACATTATAAAAACATGAATTATGTTAAATTAAATTACTTCTCTCACTTTTCAAAAAAACCCTTCAATAATACCATCATAGACTAATGGAGAAGTTGGCAAACTAGGGCTTATGGGCTAAATCCAACTGCAGCCTATTTTTCTTTTTGGCAAAGTTCTCTGTTAATAATAGCCATCACAGTTTTTAAAGCCTTGAAAATGATAAGGAGTAATATATAGAGGAAATGTATGTGGGCTGGCAAAAGCCAGAACAGTTTCTATCTGTCTCCTTACAGAAAATGTTTACCAATACCTGGTCTAATGTAATGTGAGGTGTATTGGCCAACCCTGGCCCTTGGGTTGGCCCATGGGACTTGCCAATGCAATGTTAGCAGATGTGATGTAAGCAGAGACTTGAAAACTGGATTTTGTACTTGACCCTTGGGAACATTTTTTTTTTACATTTGTAAAGCTTTTATGTGTAAACTAAGACATATGCAGAAAAATACACTAACAAGAATATTTAGCTCAATAATTCATTAGAAGAAAAGTAGCCATAAATTTATTATCATCCAGGTCAGAACCTATAGTGAAAAGTAAAATAAATAAATAAATAAATAAATAAATAAACAAACAAACAAACTACTTTTCAGGTGCTGTTCACAGCTGGTGGTAGTTATGAGGTAGGAGCTTGGAGGTGTGTAGATATAGGTAGCCAGGACTTTTGCTGGTATAGGTGGGCCTTGTTCATGTGATATTGGGTTCATGTTGCGAAAAGCTAGTAGAAGAAGAATGGGACAGTGTATTGGATTTTTTTGCATCCTGTAATACATAATATTTTCTATATTTTTGTGTGACCTTGAAGCACATAGGAAAAGTTACTAAATCATACAAAAGAAAGTTTTTAATTGGGAAGAGAATATAAATATTACTTTAGTTTAAAAAAAAATTGGCCAGGGCTTCTCCCCCCTCCCTTTTATTGTC
This sequence comes from Perognathus longimembris pacificus, assembly GCF_023159225.1. Lineage (NCBI taxonomy): Eukaryota > Metazoa > Chordata > Mammalia > Rodentia > Heteromyidae > Perognathus > Perognathus longimembris. The sequence continues at coordinate 42,289,401 of NC_063164.1, read as the reverse complement.
AAAGTAATGTACAGAGGAGCTTCAGTTACATACATAAAGCAATGAATACATTTCTTATCAAACTTGTTACCTCCTCCTTCATTTTTTCCCCATCTTTCCCCCTCCCTGGTTCCCTCACCACCCTTCCCCAAGATGTACAGTTGGTTTACAGCATATTGCCTTGTAAGTATTGCTGTTGCATTGGTTCGCCTTTTTTACCCTTTGTCTTTCCATAAGACAATTTAATCAGAGATACAGGCAAGCTCTCTATATGGTTTTCTTTGACCATCTATATTCTAAAGAGAATACGTCAGCTATAGAAAATAAACGATAGACAATGTTACTTGCTAGGCTGCAAAAAGAAAGTCTGAAATGTTATGGTAGGGGGGTGAGATTGTTACGTTTCAGTACCTTCGGCTCTTTGTTTTGTATTTTGTTTTCAAGATAAACAGGCAAAGTTTTGTCTGTATTGTTGTTGAAGTCATGATCCTTCTGCCTCTGCTCCCTGAGTAGCTGAAATTACAGGCATGTGCCACAATGCTTGGAGAATGTTATCTTTTTTTTATGTTGGCAATATATTTGCATTTAAAACATCCTATTTAAGTATAGAAACATTCAAAATGATTTACTGCATTTAGAATATCATATAAAACCTAAAATAGTTCTTCCTGACTCTGAATGATTGACTATTGCTGTATCCCTACCCATGGAAAACTTAAATACCATGACTCTACTTTGAAATAACATGCAGATAGAATAAATTGACTTAGCTTGTCAATTCCCAAGTCTGCAGAGTGCTCTAGTGCTAGCAAATATAAAAGTTAAGCAAATTTTAGATCTGACAGGTAACTGCAATCTCTTTCCCATGCTTCAGATACAGAATGTACTTTCAAATAGCCTTCCTTCATTTCTGATTCAAGTCCTTTGAATTGATATAAAAAGCATTTAATGAGCTTTAAAGGGATATCCCCTTAAAACAAGCTTTTCAGTAAGTAGTAAAGCTAGCTCCTTATCTACCAGAAAGCAAATTTTCCTGAATCTCAAAGGACCTGAGTTATTTCCTTAGCTCTGCAGGGACTAGGAATATGACCTTGCTTTTTTCTCTCTGGTGGCTTTGTTTGCCATTACCAATATATAAAATCTGGATAATCGTCTTCCCATGGGCACATCTCATGGGAAGGTTGTGGAAGACAGATGTTTTCATATCTGTAAAACGCTGGAATAGAAAATCTCTTCATGAATATAAAGGAGTGTAGCCACTGCCTTTGACCCTGAAGGCTCTACTTTGTGTTTGATACAATGTGATTACAGTACATTCTTCCTCAATGCTTAAAAACATCGAGCTGAAGATGTTAACTCAGAGCTTGTTCCTGGAATGGCTTCTGCATGTAGTTGTCATGACAGGCTCCAAGGAGAAGAAAGCAGGCTGTTGTTAAAAGCAGATATGGAGTTTACAGTGAGAAAGATGTGCTGGTGTCTGATACAGAAAAGCAAGAACTTAGCTGTCCACTTGCAGAACAAATTCAAAGTGATTGTACATGTCGATATACCCATATACCAGCTGTGCTCAGCTTACAGCTAAGCCATTTGACCCTGTTAAGCATTCCTGTCTTGAATTTATATCCAGGGGGTTTCAAACCTTTAGGACAATGACAAATTGAAGTGGACCTTCTTAGATTAACTGATGCTGGCCTGTCATGTGGCTGTAGGCACGGTTGCAGAGGCAGGCAATGATCAGTCCCTTTAATGGCAAGTGAAAGCACTTAATTGGATACTGAGATGTGACTGGGATGAAATGTCAAGGGGAAAGTAAGAAATTCAAGGTTGTTGATCTGCCTAGTCTTATTTTAAAAGAATTATATACTGGCAAGATCTGGGCTTAGCATTCTGGATTTGGCATTAGAAAGGAGTTTCAGGACTTAATAGCTTTAGCCATGGACTCACAACAGTATTGAAGGTAATTCTTTCCTTCTTTTCTATGGGGGGTGGCATGGTAGGAGAAAACTTTTAACAAATAGAAGTTTACTTGAGGAGCAATAAAATGATAGTCACATATATATTATTCTCATTGCAATATGAAATGAGAAATTTTAGAATAATATTTTTCATTAAAAGAAAACACAAGAAATTATTATTTACATACTCAGCCAAATGTATACAAAGTTTAAAATAGTGTTTCTGATAATTAAAAATGGGTAGATATAGTGTTTCAGCATTTTAGATGGCTAGATTGTTGACATGATCTTGATATTTAGTCTCCCAACACTTCACATATTATATATGATGTCAAAATCCTCTTCATGTTACTGTGTTTATTTCTAATTAATGACACAACCACCTGCCTTTTATTTACAGAGAGGGGTTTGCAGTATGAGAATAGAGCTTTTAATTTCTTTTATTTTAATAACAAACTGACAAGTACTGCTTATGCTAGTTGTGATAAGAGAGAAAACCTTTTGGTTTGTGCTTGAGTGTGCAGCACCATTAGTACTAACACTTGAGCAGAAAGTATCAAGTCTTCATTTAACAGTGTTCAACAGCAGCACAGATGATTATTTAGTAACCAAGATACCAATGATTATTTTTCCATTTCTATAAATTTAAGCCTCAAGAGAACCACCAAATAAAGAAGTAATGGTGGCCTTTGGGTAGGTGTTAGAGATAGGCTTATGATACTAAATCTGCTTCAGAATAGTCCTTCAGAGTTGATCCCTTGAGTAAGAGATTTTTTTTCTTTTTTTTTTTTGTCAAACTAATATACAGAGCAGTTACAGTTTCATACTTTAGGCATTGGATACATTTTTTGTACTGTTTGTTACCTCCTCCCTCATTGTGGTGATTGTGGTGATGTTACCTGTTTCATCTCTGATCTTGTTTATCTGAGTTTGCTGCTTTCATTTTTTGGTCAGGTTTGCTAGGGGTCCATCTATCTTGTTAATTTTTTCAAAGAACCAATTCTTTGTTTGGTTGATTCTTTCGATGTTTTTTTTTTTGTCTCTAATTGATTTAATTCTGATTTGATTTTAATTATTTGCTTCCGTCTATTGACTTGGGCTTTGGCTTGTTGTTCTCTTTCGAGTAGGTGCTTCCTTAAGTTGTTGAGTTGCTATTTCTCCAGTTTGTTCATGTATGCACTCAGAGATATAAATTTTCCTCTGAGTACTGCCTTTGCTGTGTCTCAAAGGAGCTGGTACTTTGTGTACTTATCTTGGTTGAATTCCATAAACATTTGAATTTCTGTTCTAATTTCTTCAATGACCCACTTATGGTTCAGCAGTGTGTTGTTTAGTCTCCATGAATTGTAGGATTTTCTGCAGTGGCTGTTTGAGTTGAGCTCTAATTTTATTCCTTTGTGGTCTGAGAGAATGCAGGGAATGGTTTTGATACTTCTGAATTTTTACAGATTTTCTTTGTGCCCTAAGATGTGAACTATTTTGGAGAATGTTCCATGGGCTGCCGAAAAGAATGTGTATTCATTTGTTGCTGGGTGGAATATTCTGTAGATGTCGGTTAAGTCTAGTTGGTCTATGCAGTTGTTTAGTTTTGTGGTTTCTTTATTCGGTTTTTGGCATGTTGATCTGTCCAGAGGTGATAGTGGAGTGTTAAAGTCCCCAATTATCAATGTGTTTGGGTCTATTTGTGTTTTTAGAGTCATTAGTGTTTGTTTGATGAAGTTGGGTGCTCCTGCATTTGGTGTGTAGATATTTAGAATGGTTATTTCCTCCTGAAGGAGAGATCCCTTTATTAGAATGTAGTAACCTTCTTTGTCTCTTCTTACCTTTTTTAATTTGAAGTCAATTTTATCTGATACTAGGATTGCAATGCCAGCCTGCTTATGGGGGCCATTTGCTTGGTAGATTTCATTCCAGCATTTCACTTTTAGAAGATGTTTACTTTTGCTGGATAGATGTGTCTTTTGGAGGCAGCAGAATGATGGATCTTGACTTTCGATCCAACTTATGAGCCTATATCATTTGATTGGAGAATTAAGTCCATTAATGTTGAGAGTTAGGATTGAGAGATGATCGTTTGTTCCTTTCATTATCTCTATCTTATTAAAAGCTGTGTCTTCCCATTTCTTGATTGAATATTCTGGTTTTCTATTTAGGGTTAATTTCTCTGCCTGTATTGGGATCTTGATTATTTTCCCTGTATAGTACATCTTTGAGGGTTTTCTGTAAAACTGGTTTGGTGGAGATATATTGTTTCAGTTTTTCCTTACTGTGGAAGACATTTATTTGACCTTTGGCTCTGAAGGAGAGTTTAGCTGGGTACAGTATTCTGGATTGGTAGTTATTTTTATTTAGGGTTTGGTATACCTTATTCCAGGCTCTCCTTGCTTTCACGGTCTCTGCTGAGAAGTCCAGGGTAATTCTGATTGCTTTTCCTTTATATGTGATTGTTTTCTTCTCCCTAACAGGTTTAAGGATTCTTTCCTTAGACTCTATTGATCCTGTATTGATCACAATGTGTCGGTGGGATGTTCTATTCTGGTCTGGTCGGTTTGGGGTTCGAAATGCTTCTTGTATCTGTATAAGCCTATCCTTCTGGATATTTGGGAAGTTCTCAGCTAATATTCTGTTAAATAGGTTGCCTATCCCATTAACTTCCTTCTCCAGGTTTTCCTCAATATCCATTATCCTTAATTTGCGCTTCCTGATTGTGTCTTGAAGCTCCTGGAGTGATCTGTTTTGTCGATTGGATTGGTTTTGTATTGATTTTTTATCTTTTTCCATAGATTCTAGGGAATCTTCAGTTCCTGAGATTTGATCCCCTGCTTCAATTAGTCGGGACTGTAGGCTAGCTACTTGATTTTGAATCTCTTTTCCTTCTGACTGGCCTTTCCTAATGATTTCCATGTCATTGCTATACTTATCTCTTAGGTCCTGATGAACTTCTTTACTTCACTAACTTCATTAATTTGGTTTTGAGTGCTGTCTCTCAAATTTTTAGCTGGGTAACTATCTTTTTGTTTGAGTCTTGAAGTTCAATTATCTTTCTATTTATGGAGGCCATGAAATTCTCCATTAATTTTTGCTTTGCCTCCTCATGCTCTAGAATAGTTGACTGAGGAGATTCAAACTTTTCATTTATCATTTTTATCAGTAGACTTTGTAGAGCATTTTGAGGGTTCTCTTCTATGTCTTTGATTGACTGCTGTGCTTCCTGCTTGTTTTGAGTGGGAGATGAGACTCCATTTTTTGCCATCTTTCTTGTCTTTCTTCTGCCCATTTGGATTGGGAATGCCAATCTACAAGCACTTGTGAGCATTGTTTAAGACCCAAAGCAGACCTTACCAAGCACTGTTGTATAAATCTTAGAAGTTCACAATTATATCCAGATACCTTGTATACCTGTGCATAAAATTAGATTTGTTGTTTGTAAAGAGTACAATTTTGATCTAACAACCAATCCTGAGCCTTATATTCAGTAGTTACTTGTTTACTGTTACAACCCTATGAGAAATTTTTGGTCTTATATTAAGTTCTTTTTGGACTAGATGGCTTTCTCTTTGAACGCCTTTGATTTACTCTGATTGAGCAGGGATACCCTCTATCCAATAAGCAGGGGTCAATGGAATCTTGAGGTCCTGGAAGTAAGTCAGGAGGGTAAGTTAGAGGTAGTAAGGAGAATAAAGTGTATGGGGGGGATGATTTGGTTTAGTTTCAGTGACGTGGAAATGTGGAGAAGAGTAGAATCAGTAGAAAGAACAAGGTTAAAAATGATAGACAATGGAGTGTTAGCAGAAAAGAGTAGAGGTGTTATTCATAGGAAAGTAAATTTTTAAAGAAAGAGAGTGTGAAGAGAGAGTTAAAGAAAAAATAGTGGAAGACAAATGCACAAAACAGAGAAAAGTTATTAAAAAAAGAGAAAAAAACCCAGAAAAACGAACAACCAAAAAAAAAAAAACTTGCTAAAACAAACTGTTAAAAATGTAAAACAAAAAACCAATGACGTTTCAGAAATGATAAAAACAAAATGGTAAAAAAAATCTTTTGAAAAAAAATGGAGTCTTCCATGTTTGTGTGGGATTTCTACAGTCTCTGGTTTCCTTGCAATGGTTTGCAGTCTATTTTTCTGCTTGGCTGGTTTGACTTGCTTTCCATTTGCAGGGGGTGGATCTGCTCTGACCCCCTCCCTGTTAGTGAAATCCTGGGGCTCTGTGGTTCACACAGCTTGCAGGTTGGCCTTGGGTATCCACTGTAGATGGGGACATGAACAGTCTTGGAAACGGTGGCTCTTCCCATCTGCTATAGGGCTGCTGCTTTTACTGCCTGGCTTTGAATAGGCTGTGGATTCAGCAGGGTGGGGCACCTCTGGCCTGGTTTACCTGGCTGAGAGTCGCTTGGCTAGGGGAGGTTCCTCCCTTCTGGGCGGGGTGGCCTCCTGGGTGGAGCTGCCTATGGAATTCAGCCCTGTTTTGGGCTGGGAATTGGGCTTCCTCTGTGAGGGGACCGTTTATTTGTCTTGGGAACTGTTTGTTCTCCTGTCTGGTTGTTCCTTGCCTCTGGTAGCTGCTTGCCGCTTCCAGTTTTAATTTAGAAATTCCGGCGGGCAGGGTGGGGCACCTTTGGCTGTGTAGCAGCCCAGGATGAGCTTCCCGCCTGGGCAGGGAGCGTTCTCCTAGATGGAGCTGGCTCTCACTGGTCAGTCCCTCTTGCCCTTTTAAAAGATGGGTCCTTTGTCCTCGCTTTTCCCAGGCCCACTTTAGTTCCAGTCTGGTCTGACCCTATCCCATTGGCAAAGATGGCACTTTGCTCTGGTGGTAGGGGAAGGGTTACCTTCAAGGAGCTGCTCTGTGGGCGAGTCAGAATGTCTTTCATGGGGTACTCATGCTTTCCCTGTGATTTTGGTCCATCTGTGCTCAGCCTGCAATCTCCTTCTGTCTGCCTCCATGTGGAGGATTTTTCCCTCGTAGCCGTTGTATGCTTCAGGTGCATGGAGTTCATGGCGCTGTGCGGGTGTTGGCACTGGCGTGGTGGTGGGTCGCCGCCTGGAGCTCAAATCTGTGTTTTCAGGCAAGCAAAATCAATTTTTCCTTTCTGGCCAGAATCCCTGTACTGTTATAACTTACTTGGGCTGTCTTTCTAGGAGTAAAAGTTTCCCTGGAGTGGGCAAAATGTGATGTTGAAGGGAGCTCAGCTAGGGCTCTGCTGCTCCTCTGCCATCTTCCCAGAAGTCCTGAGTAAGAGATTTTTAAAAAGATTTATTACCTCTAAGGTTGGTTTTACCTTTCTCCCATGGTCACTACAAACACTAATTAAAACAGTTTTAAAAAGATATTAAGAGTCTTAGTGTAGAAATGACATGCAGTATTTGCTAAGTAAATAAGAACCTCCTTTCTCCTTCATGTTCTTTTCTAGCTGTATTGTGTGAGGGCTTTCTTTAACTACTTCTGCCATCTCCCAGGATACCTATGCGTTGCTTGGGTATGGACTCTCTTGGGTTGCCTTTGAGTCTGGCACAACAATATTGAGTAGAACTTAGATGTTAGGCATTCTCTACTCCCTAGTTTTCCTATAGCTGTTTTTTACTCTATATTCCAATAATAATAATAATAATAATAATTATTATTATAATGTGATTCGTGCAGGTATTATAATAGTTTTTTCCCCAAACTCTGAACCAAAAGTTTTATATGCACTCTGTTTTTGGTTTGACCTTCACAGCCAACCAAAAGGCAGATAAACAACATGTGGCAGGATGCCATAGAATGTTCTCCAAACCGTTTTTTGAGAAGGGTTCATTCACACCAATGGATTGTGGTCATTAGAATAGAACTAGCCTGAACATTAATCACCAATTCAGTATGACTTTATTTCTACAAAGGAGCAAGATTAGAATCACTTTCTTTGTTAGTTTCTAAATTGGTAGCATTATAGTAGAAACTGATCTCAGCTGTTTGGAAAGATTAAATTTTGCAGAGAAATAGTTTCAGAATGAGTATTTTTTTTAGTCCTTGAGGACAAATCTAAATGTTAGGTAGTTTATAATATTATTTAAATGTGCTAGATACACAAGTGATTATAGATGAAATCTATTGTAGATAGTATTGGAAGGAATATTTTTTTCAAAGAATTCTGATGCTATTTATTAGATAGCTATTATGTATATATCCACATGACTGGGAACGTTTCTAGAGAAATATTTACTAAGTAAATGTTCAGATGTTAATATTCTTAAAGTTCCATAGAAAGAACTTGTTATCAGTGATATACCATTTCCATTTATGCATGCTGAGGCTTAGCAATTCCTAAATAGCATATTTTAGTATATTCTACTTGTTTTGCAACCAAATACCTTTGGAAACATATGTGTTTTATTCACTGAAAAGTCAATAAATGGTATTACAGAGGGGAGACTTCAGAATGCTGTGGGTCATGGTGTGAGGTATTATATTATCATAGAGTGTCACGAAAAGACACTTTCCTGCAAAAGAAGGAGTAATAATTACTTCATTAGTTATATAAGGGAATCATAGGTCTTAAGCAAAAGTTTCTTCTGATTCATCAAGGATATTATTAAGCTGTCAAAATCTGTCAATATGAAGTGTGACAGCAACATGAAAATTCCATTAAAAGGTCATTATCCAGGCCTTCAAGCTCATGCTTAGCATTTAATCTGAGTTCTTAATGGAACTTTTCTCAAAACAGAATTTAAGTTAGATGTCTCATACACTTTTATGCTATTAAATGCTTGAACTGGAAGAAAATATTAGTTTTTTTCTGAAGTTTTCAGTTTCTATGTCAGCTCAAATGTAATAAAAGTCAAGTACAACTACAAACATTTTCAAATATTGATATTATTAGATTTTTAAAAAATATTGTAAGATCAGAAGTGTATTGCAGTTGATGACGTATTAGTTTGTATATAGGGGTTTAAACACTCTTCTGACATCTACTGTCATTAAATTTTGCTTTTTATCTTGATTTAGCTTTCTGAAGAAGAAAATTTAGTACAATTTGTGGTGAAAACGATTTTATTTTCTTTCATTATACTGTCAACTGCTAAAATTGATGGTATTTGCTAGTGACAGAGTCCAACAAGAAAATTAGTGGAATGAATATCCGTGTACATATACACACATATACACACATACATAGGCTTTCTATAGAGATATCTGACAACCACAGAGAAAAGAAGTGAGTCATGACTATTTAACTGACTACTATAAACATAACTCAACATGCCAAATTGATCGAGTCTCAGCATCGTAGGTGATCCCAGTTATAATCCATGTAACTTAGTTCTCCATTTACAGGGCAGACCGGCAATTATTAGACCTATTCTATCATTTTAATGAGCACTAAGGAAAAGCTGTCTATGATGCGTAGAATAACAAGTTCTTTCCATTAAAAGTAATAATAAAAGTTGGGGGCATCTAAAACTTTGTGAAGCTTTGTATAACTTAACATAATTTTCTGTATGCCCATTCAGTCTTTTTTTCTGAATATTTATTTATTGTCAAAGTGATGTACAGAGCGGTTACAGTTTCATATGTAAAGCAGGTCCATTTCTTGTACAATTTCTTACCTCCTCCGGCATTTCTCTGCTACCCCCTCCCGCTTCCATTCACAGTCTTTTATAAAGATAACTCAGGATATCACTATAACTGATTTTGGTACTCTGGATATTGCAAATATGTGTATTGGAACTAGGGAAGGGAAAGGGAATATCAAAATGGAAAGACAAAGGATAAAAAACAAACCAGTGCAACAACAATGCTTACAAAACTATATGCTGTAGGGCTGGGAATATGGCTTAGTGGTAGAGTGCTTGCCTATCAAGCATGAAGCCTGGGTTTGATTGGTCAGTACCACACAAACAGAAAAAGCCGGAAGTGGTGCTATGGCTCAAGTGGTAGAGTACTAGCCCTGAGCAAAAGAGAGCCAGGGACAGGGCTCACGCCCTGAGCTCAAGCCCAAGGACTGGCAAAAATAACCCACCAAATAACAAAACAAAACAAAAAAACCCTACAGGCTGTAAACCAACTGTGCAAACCATGGTGGGGGGCAGGAAATGAGGAGGGCAAAAGGTGGGGGAAAATGAGGGAGGAGGTAATAATTTGGATAAGAAATGTACTCTCTACCTTAAGTATGAAACTATAACCGCTCTGTTTATCACTTTGACAATAAACTAATTAATTAGTAAAAAAGTTAACTCATTGTAAATAGACAATATACCAGATGAGAATATACTCTGGAGGAAATTTGAGATGGGATGCTATGGATGGAATTGAGCCAGGCATAATGTTGTTTCTTTTGTGTGTGTGTATGTGCTTGTCCTGGGAACTGAACTCAGGGCCTGAAAGCAGTCCCTGAGCTTTTTCCGCCCCCATGTCAAGGCTAGTGTTCAACCATAGGAGCAACAGCTCTACTTCCAGCTTTTTGGTAGTTAATTGGAGGTAAGAGTCTCATGGACTTTCCCACCAAGGCTAGGTTTGAACCAGGATCCTCATCTTAGCCTCCTGAGCAACTAGGATTACAGATGTGAACCACTGGTGCCCAACTTGAACCACCTATAATTTATTTGATAAGACCCTGAGTAGTGAAACCATATTCGTTCTGAGGAAGGAAAAACTTGGAGGATATGTATAGTTGCCAAGTAAGGATTAATTATAGCTACAAATATGAGCCAAAGAAGAGAATAGAATTTGAAGAATAACCTTGAAAATCAGCGTGAGCAGAGTGCAGGAGGTGACAGAGCACAAATCAGGAATTATAACACAAAAAGATTTTAAAAAAATTAATCATGTATTTTATATGATAGAAAATTCCAGTGTTACTTAAAATTCAACTCAAGAACTCTCTTTTAGACTTAAAAACAGAGCATAATTTCTATCCTGAATAATATGAAATAAAATTAATTAATGTATTTAACAAGACTGTGCCGGTACTGGACCAATGATTTTTAATTAGAAACTGATTGCTGATTATGCCAATTTTTTTTTTATCTTGGAAGCTTTCAAAGGGGGTGTTTCCACCTTTTGAAACTCATTTTCACTTGGAGATTAAAAATAATTATTCACTAGAACACTGAAAAAAATCTAGAGTAATAGAATAAAAGTCTTCATATACTTTCAGAGGAAGAGGTTTTCTCTAGCACTGAATGCTTACTACCAGAGGGAAAGGGACCTCATAAAATATTGGTAGAAAGAATTATCAGATTTTTTTCATATGAGATTGGTTAAGATAAGGATTTTCTTTGGCTGATCACATGGCTTCAGGGATGATATTAAAAACCACTCAGACAACTGGAGGAATATGCTTACTAAGCCATCAGGCTGAAGATCAGCTCCTTGGGCCTGGTCCAAAATGTGCTAGAGAGTGTGATTAGGAACAAACAGGCCCTGCCTTAAGTGACTATGCACGATGTAAATTATGCTTGAAAAAGAGTGCCACTGAGTGGCAGACTTATAATTATACACCATGTTGGTTATCTTACCAGGGACTGAAACTCTAATATGTAATGATTTATGGGATCATTATGAGATAACAGTGCCTAGCACAGAAAGCCTGCTTAACCTTGTTGCTTCTCTTCCTATAATAAACTGGTGAAGGTTAAATGATAGCACTATTCTGTCAATTAAATACAAATACTGAATTCTTTTTGCCCAAATTTTGTGCCTATAACATGTTAAATAAATGAAAATTTACAATAAGCTTGTACCTTCCTACTCTAAACCTAGCCACACTGTTCTTATTTTTTGGCAACAAAGGGAGAGTCATTAATGAATATAGCTGATTAATTATAATCTTTAAATTAAATAATACTTGAAAAATTTAAAAGAGTTCATTATCATTATTATTTGAAGCAATGTCCTGAAGACTTAGAATAGAAAAATAGTCTCTCAATAGGTAGCCAGATAAAGCGGCTCACTACCATGATCACAGCAACTCAGGAGTCAGAGATCAATGCAGAGTAAAACATTAGTGAGACCCTAATCTCAACAAGAAGTCTGGGTTTGGTGGTACACATTTGTGATCCTAGCTACAAGTGAGTTTATAGAGGACTGTGTTTGATCTTGCCTTTGGAAAAACATGAGACTCTATCTGAAATATAAAGCCCCAAAGGCCTGAAGATGTGGCTCAAGTGTTAAAGGGTCTGACTAGCAAACTTGACTTTACTAGGGCCTTGCGTTCAAATCTCAGTATTGTCAATATAATAATAATAAAAATAAAAATAGTAATAATAATAAATGAGTAATACTCATAAAGCTGATGGGCCTGAAAAATACTCTGGAAAAGGTGGAAGAACAGGTTGAGCTTCTAGAATAAAAATCTTTAGAAAATAACTTTGGCAAAACTACTGGAATTTATTCCTTTGCATAATATTTGTTTGCCAAAACCTCAATCTGCTTTTCAGGTATTTAGGGTCTCAAGGCATTTTCTTACAGATTATTATAATGACTCTTTTTTTTTTTTTGGCCAGTCCTGGGGCTTGGACTCAGGGCCTGAGCACTGTCCCTGGCCTCTTTTTGCTCAAGGCTAGCACTCTGCCACTTGAGCCACAGCGCCACTTCTGGCCATTTTCTGTATATGTGGTGCTGGGGAATTGAACCCAGGGCCTCATGTGTATGAGGCAGGCACTCTTGCCACTAGGCCATATCCCCAGCCCCTAGAATGACTCTTTTGAGAGAACTTATCTCCTAATTTTTTTCACTAGACTTCTGAAACCTTCAGTACATTATATGCTTATTACACACTTGTGTTCACAACCTCTGCCCATGCATGGTTGCAGATTGCTGCCCAAATCCCTGTCCACTATGGAGCCCCTGAGGGATCAAGCCACCTGAGAGAGGCACTTGTTAGAGGTGTGACATGTGGCAGGGGCAATGATAGGAATGAGGCCACTAATGAATATAGGGTTGAGAAACTTCATTTATATGTTGAAAGAGGGTGAAATTTTATATGTGAGCTAGCTTAAATGTCATCTTGGAGAAAGCTTTATTTTTTATTTGGATCACTCCAATAATTTTTACATAGCATTTTTATGTTTGTTCAACTTTACTGTACTAGTTAAGTATTTTTTTCTCCACTAGGCACAGGGCAGCCTTTATTCATCCATTCATGTCCACACTGGTATGGTCCCAGGGACACTATGTATCTTACAGGATTTTTTTGAACAAAGAACCTACATTTTATAACACATGACACTATTTCTCATGGCCCACTTAAGAATTAAGGAAACTTTGTTTTTATTTTAACTATGATGACTGCTAGTTAGGTATTAAACACCAGTGGCTCATGCCTATAATCCTAGTTACTCAAGTGACTGAGATCTGAGGTTTATGATTCAAAGCCAGCCCATGCAGAAAAGTAGGTGAGACTTTTATTTTCAATTAACTAGCAAAATCCCTGAAGTGGAGGTGTGCCTTTAGTGGTAGAGCACCAACCTTGAGTGAAAAAGCTAAGCAAGAGTACAAGGGCCCTGGATTCAAGCCTCAGCCATATAGCTATATCTAGTTAAATAAATATATGTAAATAACTTTATATAACTATATGAAGATATAGTTACATACATGTATATATGTTCTTTTATGAAGTGATTCTTTCATATTTTTAAGTTTTCTTAATTTGTGCTCACTGCTAGGTTTTGGAATTGTTTCCTTTTTATTATTTTCATTTTTTTATAGTTAGGCTACAGTACAATTAATGATTGCATAGTCTTAAATATATGGAAATATGTGATGGCTAAATTTAGGTGAGTTGGAAATTTTAATTAGTTAAGATTTAGAGTCATATATATAGTACATAAACATTAAAATAAATGCTATAATTGGCAGGAAAATAGAATCACTCTGAGTTGTTGAGGAAGATGGGCTATTTTTATATTTTAAGATTCCCACTGTGTTTGCCAGCTCTATTTAGCAAGGTCAGTAAGGGAAATGGCGAATAGTGAAAGGTCAGATACAACGTTTTGATGTGTTTAAATTCAATGTGCATTCAAAAAGTAGAATAAATTTACGATAACACCATCCACAGCCAAATTTTATCCAGTTAAATGTACAATCAAAAATCAGTTTCAGAAAAATCAGACCTCTGCATTGAGCAAGGGAATGGATTAGTGACAGCTTGATACTTTGGGTAGACCTGTTATATGAGAGACTATAGTTGCTAATACTTGCATTGTGTACAACCCTTGATTTTTTTTTTTTTTTTTTTTTGGCCAGTCTTGGGGCTTGAAATCAGGGTGAGAGTACTGTCCCTGAGCTTCTTGTTGCTCGAGGCTAGCACTCTACCACTTGAAGCCACTGTACCACTTCCATCTTTTTTTTTTTTTTTTAATGCGGTGCTGAAGAATCAAACCCAGGGCTTTGTGCATGCTAGGCAAGCACTCTACCACTAAGCCGAATACCCTTGATTTTTAAGCAGAGGAACAGTGAATGAGGTGTGTCTCAAACAAGGAAAGTCTCAGGGCTTTGTAACCTTGTTGCACTCATGACAAGAGAGAATATGTGTGACAGAGAGCTTAATCAGCCTAATGGGGTTAGTGCTACATAAACGACTGCACAAAATTGGTGAGCTATCAATGCTATTAAGTGAAGTTTATGGGAAGTTTTGGCTTTGGATTATCTTCCCTCAGTAAAGCCCCAGAAGACCAGACCAAACCACAGTGGAGTCACTTGTACTAAGGAAGCAGGTAGAATTCCAAATACATCAATGCTTCCTGCAAACAGGAGATGGATTCAGAGATCATTCAGAAAGAGCTATACCTACTTAAGTCGGTATAATTAGAAGTCCTATTGGCTTTAACTAGAAAGCAACCGGTAGTACTTCATGTTAACCAACACACACACACATTCTTTTCCCCAGTTTCCATTTTAAAAATCAAACTATCTGTCATACCCAGTGGAACATTCACTCTATTTTGTTGAAGTATTACCAGATTCTAGAACCACTAGTAAGGTCAGTAGAGCCTTCAAACTAAATGTCTTGTAACACTGTTTTTAGATAACATAAACATCTTTCCAATTTCCTGCAAGGTATAGTATTTTTTATGGGAAGATGTGTCCCCATTGACTACTGAAGTTGTCAATCACTAATTTATTTGAGCTGAACATTGCTGAAAAATCTCAATAACTCTGCTATCATTGCTGTGTCTGAGACTTCATTTTGTAGGATGGATTCAGTAAACAGGAAGAATAAAGAAAGCGTTGCTCAGCTAAGGTTGCTACTCAGATTTTGCAAAGCGGGGGGAGATCTATTTCTACAAGCAAAGCTTTTCTTTGATAGCTAGCAAACAATCTCAAGATGAAAATATTTGCTATTATAATATGAAATTCAAACCTATGTATGATTCCAAACGTTCAGCTATATATCCTTCTCTCATCCTGGAGTTCAAATATGAAAATGAACCATTGGATCAGCAGACAGTGATGGCATGCCTGTTTCTGGCTAAGCAGGTGGCTTCACTCCCCTGCTGTCCTGCTGTCTGCTTAGAGGCCATTCTTTTTGCTTCTCTCTTTCTCTAGGCACTGGATTTTTTTTTGGCAACAAGACAAGATAAGGTTCTGATTGCAAACAGAGGTTAGAGAATGAAGGTGAAGGATGAAATTTATCCCTTGGCCTGTTTTTGTACTCCCTGCAAGTTAAGAAAGATTTTCACACTTTGAAAGGGCTGTACAAACGAATAGCGAAGAAGAATATGTGACAGAAACCATAGGTGGCTAGAAATGCTTAAAATATGTAATATCAGGTCACATATGGAAAAGTTTGCCAACCCTTTCACTTAAAAATGAAAGTCAAATGACTTGATTTTTAAATCCTCCCTTCACAAGCTTCTTACCACTTCCTGTGTACATTTTGCTTCCTATAGCTGCCTCAAATATCCTTCAACCACAGGAAGGCTGGCTGCATTCCCACCCTCTCTGCTCCAGGCCTCTCTTTTTTGGGGTTCAGAAAATGATACACCAAATGATGATGCTTTGGAGATCTCAGAAGCAAGCCTTAAAAAGAAACAGAGCGTCTCTCTACCTTCTCCCATCATTTGTCCTGTTTCCCTTTCTTCATTCCCCATCCATATCACCAAGGCAAGCCACAGAAACAGTAATGCCTCTTCTTCAAGCAGGCTTAGAAAGTAGAACCCCTTTCTTCAAAGCAAGATGTAAAGCTTAATAGTTTTCTTCGGATTTCTCTTAACATTTCCGTTTTTGTAGTTGTCAGTAAAGAAGTTCTCTGACTTACCTTGTCTGAGAGTAGATTATAAATTCTTGACATCAGAAAGAATTGAGTGCCACCCCTGGGATGAAAGAGTGCTGCAGAGGCTAAGGAGAATGTGAACGGAGAAGCCATGCTGGGTTTCCTCACTCAGGCTTCCTCACGCAATCTAGTAGCATTAGATTCTAGTAGCATTAGATTATATCCTTTTTGTTCAGTCACATTTCTGTATGAGTGTCTAAACACAGAAGGTGGAACTAACATAGAACATAGTTCTAGAAATAAACACAGAACATAAACATAAACATAGTTCATGCTAGGTCTTTGGGTCTTTATTCTGAAGGCTTCAGTGCCCATGTAACTTCGATTAAAAAACTTTGATATGCTTTTCTCTTGTTAGTCTGTTTTATGTTACAGAAGTATCTATCATCCACGATCGCTACGTTGGGTGAGGACAGGGGCCATACCTTTCTGCCTTTATAGTCTTTGTACATGCTCTTTCCTCTTTCTAAAGTGTTCTATCCTCGGCTGCATCTTTTATGATTTGTACCTAGTCTACAATTTATTTTTCACCTTCAATTGTCTGAAAATGGAATGTGTACAATATAGACATCTCATGCACATTACCTAATGAATAAAGATGTTAAAAAATCTAGTCAGGGAAAGTTATGGATAGCAGAAAGAAAGCCATTGAAGAAAGAAAGCTTTGGTTCATGCTGTTAGATGCTGTTATTGACATCTCTCCTGTCATTCAGCATAAATAAATCATGCTATTTCCATTTTGATCTTTCCTTTCTTATTTGTGTTATCTATCTATCTATCTATCTATCTATCTATCTATCTATCTATCTAATTTCAAGGTATGTAAAAATTGTAGGGAATAGAGTACCACTGAGCTATACCCATACACAATACAAAATTTTTTATTAAAGAATGGTTTAGAAATCATAAAATGCAGAAGTAGGTAACTATTGGTTCCATTGGAAACACTAATGTACTTTTAAACTATTAGAAGGAAATTCTTATTCATTGCCTGTTTTGCCTCTGACCTTTAAGGAATATGATTAAAGTTCTGGCTTCATATTTTCCCATTTTAGAGCTACCCAGCAGGGTTATTCTTCAGTCAATTCAGTGTCTTCATTTCTTATTTTAACTTGACCTCATTTTCTTTTGTGATCCTTTTTTTTTTCTCCCAATAGAAAAGCCTGTTTCAAACGATGACATTAAATTCACTCCTTCTGTGGGCAAGTTAAAGTATCCAAATATCAGACCTCATTTAACATACTCTCCTTGAAAATGTCTCCATCTCATTTATCTGTTTATCAGCCTTGAAGTTGGAAGTAATAGGTATTATGTTCATTAAGATTCATTTTTCTTAGAGTCTATATTTCTTTAGGTCTGGCTCACTTCACTTAGCATGATTTTCTTTCCATCTTTTCATTTTGTTACGAATGGAACAATGTCATTCTCTCTGCTAGAAGCATAAAATTCCATTGTGTACATATGTCACAATTTCTTGATCCATTCATTTACTGAGGGACATCATATGGGTTGGTTCCATATTTTAGCTATGGCAAATAACACTGGAATGAACATGGTTGTGCTATATGGTTTCCCTCATTGGTAATAATTAGTATATACCTAGGATAGTACTAGAAGATGGTCACAATAGCTCAATAGCTATGTACATAGATCACATAAGATGATGCTAAGCAAAATGAACTCCAAGATATGGAAATAAATTGTTTATTATTGTTGTTGTTATTTTAACTTATTATGTTATATTATTTCTTTTTTCTTTTATTTGTTTTTTCTATGGTTTAGCCCCTGTTGTCACTGTATTTGATTTGGGTACCTTGGGTATTGTATATATGCTTGTCTGAATTAGGGAAGGGAAGGGGAACACCAAACTGGTGAGACAAAGGGTAAAAGATGAATCAGTGCAACAGTTATACTTACAAGACAATACATTGTAAACTAACTATACAGCATGGGGGTTGGGAGCATGTTGGGGAGGAGGGAAGGTGGGAGAAAAATGAGGAAGGAGGTAACAAGTTTGACAAGAAATGTACTCACTACCTTGCCTATGTAACTGTAACCCCTGCACATCATCTTGACAATAAAATAAAAAAAAGTAAAAACAAATTTATTTTTTTCTTGATTCTTTCAAGAGCATCAAAATAGATGAGTCACTATGAGAGATCAGATCAACAACTTACCATGTGACTGATGCTATGCTAATCCTGATACTTGATTTCAATAATTTGATTTGAGAAACTTCTGGTCTCATTTAGACAAGGAGAAAAAGTGTTAATAAGGCTCATGAAACCCATTTTATATAACATTTTGTTTCATTCATTTATCAAATTAATATTTTTAATTTGACAAAAAATGTTTCCAGTTTTCAAGGTAAGACTAATGGACTTTTCTTGTATATTACTTTTACATGGTTTTCCTGTAGTAATTTTATGCAGTTTCTTCATTAACTTTGGATGTTGCACTTCCATGTGAACCACAGGTTTCTTGTGGAACTAGGGATGGTGGTTGCAAACATTATCTGTCAAATCTATGTGCCTTTTTTTCTTTTTGAGCTGGTCCTAAGGCTTGAAAGTAGATTCTAAAAAGCCAGTGCTTTACCACTTGAGCCACACCTCCACTTCTGACTTTTTGGTGGTTAATAGGAAATGAGATTCTCACAGACTTTCCTTCCCATGTTGTATTCAAACCACTATCCTTAGATCTCAGCCTTCTAAGTAGTTGGGCTTATGGGGTTCAGCCACCAGTGCCTGGCAGGTTTTTTTCATAGTATAAATTGGACTTGGTGAGCCAGGAAGTATTGCCCTTTCTTTTACATTTTTACCTTTCAGGAGTCTACAGACAAAGCAGAAAACTGGCTGCAGGCGCAATCATTCCTTACCATCTGGTGCAAATTGCTGGTGTTTATCTTTTTTTCCCTAGCTACTTCCTTTCAACCAGGACCCCAAATTGGGTCAAGGTCAGGCAGTCTTTTTCCTAGGCTTTGTATTTCCTTGCCATGACTTTGGAGATGCTTTTGGAGCAGTAGATTGCCTCCTAGTACTCTGGAAACATGGTTGATCCTAACTATTGAAAGTGGAGAATAACCCAGAGAGAAGACAAAGATGAGGAGTCATGGAAAATAAATGTTATAATTTAGCGTAATTTCTCAGCAATGGAATGAGACATCCTATCACCTCTGGGCAGGGAAGAGAAGTTCAATGCCTGAACCAACTTCATATATGGTTATGGTTCAATTTCAATTCTATCCCTGCCCCCTGATATTTGTCCCTGAATTCACTGTTGAGTTTCCAGGAGCCAGAAAAACTGACCAGAAAAAAGAAATTCTTGTTATTCAGACCTTCCTCTCTGAGCAGGGCTATCAAGGTGCTTCATCTTATCATATTGCTCTGTGCATGCAGTCAGTGTGTACTGTGAACAGGAATGTGACAGGCAGCCATTATCCATTCAGGGAATGTCATGCCCTATCCTGCTTTCTCTTGGACAGCTGGTCCCCAAAGAATTGTAGCACTGTCAATATTTAAACATTGCCTGACTCTCTTTAAGTGTGCTATGTGAGGAACTTGCAGTCACTTTGCACTTAATAGGCACTCTAATGTTATGGGAATTGAATTGCATGTGTGTTGCATATGAGTTTCCTTTGTGTGAGGAAAACAATATGAGGGCAGTTGCCTTTTGGGTCTTTGAGAAGCAAAGGCCCTACTTTGTTCTCATCATGACCTCTAGGTCATTCTAACATGCTTGAAAGGTCAAGGTCTCTATAGCTCAAGACACATGGAACTGTTGGGCAAGGCATTGTTTCTACAAATCTCTTTGGGACAAAAACTTGCTGAGTCTTTTTGAGTGCTACCCCAGTTTATGAGTTGGATGGTGAATGCTTAGAAAACACCAACCCTGTTTGGCTCATGGCAGTTGGTACTAAGCATGGAATCAGAAAGCAATTATATTATGGCAATTTTTAATTCAATTTATAAACTTCAACCTTGTAAGTTTTATTTTTTTCCCTTTAGGAAGATTCCATTTTTCATGGAGAGAGAGAGAGAGAGAGAGAGAGAGAGCTGTTAAATATGTAGAGATATTAATAACATTCTTAAGTAGACATTATGCTTTAGCTTTACAAAGCAATTGTTATAAAAATTGCAAGTATATCTTTTGACATGTATTTTTTGTGGATTAAGAAACTGAAGGGGCTGGGGATATGGCCTAGTGGCAAGAGTGCTTGCCTCTTATACATGAGGCCCTGGGTTTAATTCCCCCGCACCACATATACAGAAAACGGCCAGAAGTGGCGCTGTGGCTCAAGTGGCAGAGTGCTAGCCTTGAGCACCAAGAAGCCAGGGACAGTGCTCAGGCCCTGAGTCCAAGCCCCAGGACTGGCCAAAAAATAAAAAGAAACTGAAGCTTACAGTCATTCATTGACATTGCCCAAGGACTTCTAAGACATAGATTCAAACCCACATCCCATATATTCCAAAGCCTATACCAGTTTTACCTTGTCATAAAAATACTGGAATATAAATGAATTGTTTGAGTATTAGTTTGAAATGCCTTTAAAGCTTTCATGTAGTCTCTTTCCTCTGTTGTTGGGTGTGTGTGTAAAATTGATAAAAACACATTCTTGTTTTCTCCAGTAACATTCCATTTCTTAAGAAAAAAGCTTGTAAATGTGGAGAGGCATTGGCTATGAGAAACAGCTAGTTTTTGAAGAAATAACTCAGTGTTCCTAAATCAGGTAGGAGAAAAGAGTTTTCTCTTGCCTTGGCTGGAAGTAATTTCATATCTATTTATTTATGTGAGCAATTAATCGGAGACCCAAGTAACCAAAGCAGCAGGCAGAATTCCCATGTTGGAGTTGTGTGTTACACTCACCAATTCTAAGCACTTTAAATGATTTCTTACCCAAGAAGTCTGAGATCACATGAATCACATGACCAAGTACCAGGCATACTAGGGATGATTTACTTGTCGTGGAGAGTGCATTGCAGATCACTTTGCAGGAAACAGAAAGAAAAATGATTACAGTAAAGATATTTTTAACTGGAAAGCATTCAGTAGTTTATGTAGCTACAATGACACTGTTAGGCCCTACATTTATAATCTTAAAAGTATGTTTTATAGAGTAAGAGGCTCAATATTTGATTATTTAAATAAAAAAGAAGCTCCTGGGGAAAAAAATCTTTGCTTATGTACATTTTTTGGCCTAGCTCAGAATCAGCATGACAGCAATTACCTTTTTATGGGTTAGTAGGAAAATAAAATGAGACCATAGATTCTAGGAACTGAGATGGAAAGAAACAGAACTGACTGTGACAAAAAAAATGTTGAGTGGCAGTTTACTTTGAGTGGAAAACTTTGAAGGGAATTTGAAACACATTACCACATTTATCAGTAATTTAAAGTATGATTATTATTTTATTGCCTATAGCATTCATCAGGATGAGATCGACTGAGGCTCATGAGCTTGACTTTGAGATCACAAGGTTTTTGAGGGTAGGGAAAGGTGGTCCCTCACACGGACATTATGCTAGGCCTGCACAGTGCTTTCCAAATGGGTACGAGTGGCTCACATGTGTAATTCTAGCTACTCAGGAAAAGCTGAAATCTGAGGGTTATGGTTCAAAGCCAGCCTGGTTAAATCTGTGAGACTTTTATTGCTTAGCATCAAGCCTGAAGTAAAGGTATGACTCAGATGAGCACCAGCCTAGAGCAAAACAACAATGCAAGAGGGAGACACCCTGAGTTCAAGTCCCAGTACCAGCACACATACCAACCCCCAAAAAATCCCAGTAGGAGGATATCATATAAATAGTAGGATATTGGCTTCATTTGGGAAAAAAAAGTCAAAGGATAGCACCACAGAGCCTGTTATCCCTTTCAGAGGAGGTGTATGTTTATTTTTATAACTAACTTAACTCATTGAGTTAGTTTACTATTTCTGTAGATAAGTACTTGAATTTCAGGAAATATCTGGAGCCCATTTGTTGTTAGATCCACAAGCCTATAACTATAAATGCCTCTGTCTTTTCAGATATTTCCTCATTTTTCATACAATTATAATTGTTATTATAATTTTCTATCATTAATACCTTATTACCTTCTTAAACCTTATAGATATTAAAATGGCAATGTAAAATGAAAATGTATAAAATAGTGATGTTAAAGTCATGCAATTTGGTAGCATTATCTGTTTTGAGAAAAGGGTAGGAACATCTGAAGAGAGTCCAGAACAGTCTTAGATATATAACTTACTTTTTCAAGTGTGTTCCATGAAATATTTTGGGTATTAATAGATACCCCCAAAACAAACCTCCGAAGAAACAACCACCCCCTCAACAAGTGAGGTAAAGACTTAAAGACTTCTATGGAGAAGAAATATGAATAGCCAAGATATACATGAGGAAATACTCAACATCTCTGGCTACAGAAGAAATGCAAATCAAAACAACATTGAGATTCCATCCCATACCAGTAAGAATGGCCATTGTCAAGAAATCTAACAACAGCAGATGCTAGCAGGGATGTGGCCAAAGGGGAAAGCTACTGTACTGTTGGTGGGAATGCAAACTGGTACAACCACTCTGGAAAGCAGTATGAAGGTTCCTCAAAAGACTAAACATAGAGCTTCTTTATGATCCAGCATTCCTATTTCTGGGCATTTACCCAAATGTCAACAAATAAGACCACACTAACATTATCAACACAATGATTTCTTTGCAGCATTATTAATCACAGCAAAGATGTGGCACCAAACCAGATGCCTCTCTGTAGATGAGTACTTCTATCAGAAAGAAGGACATTGCCCCATTCATAGGGAAATGGAAAGACCTGGAAAAAAAATCATACTAAGTGAAGTGGGTTGCAAACAAGGGAATGACCTTGTTTTGCAGAAAATGAAATTAAGAACCTAAAAAGGAGATGACTAAACTCAATTTAGAGCAAATCTGACCACTAGCATTTCCTGGAGACAATAGACACACCACTGTAAATCCTTTAGTGTTTCCAAAGCATTAAACAATGAAATAATTGAACTGGTTAAATTCAAAGTAATATTTTTCCTAATGAAAGAATCCCAATCATTCTGAAAGCGTAGACAAGAGAATAACAAAGAGCAGCACTACATTTCATGTGATGATCTGGATTTGAGGTTTGCAATCGAAATTGCAAGTAACCACTGCTAGAATTTTCTTTGGAATTTTTATGCAGTCTTATACAGGTTTGACATGTTTAAAAAGCGATGATGTGTGACAGCAGCAAGAATGCTTTTGTGTGTGACTATATAACCTGTCAAAGAATTTGCATGAGTCTTTTCTGAAGTGCTGTCATTCTCATTCCCTTTAAAGGCCCTCAAGCCCCTCTTGGTCCCACAATAAGACTGTCACCCAGTCAGCACCAATTTCATCCGCCTGTGATACTGCTGATGCTTGTCAAGCTCTTGTTAAATTTACTGTGGGTCAACTACCTAAATGTTACTTCTCAATGACTCAATCATAAAACATAAGGCCTCAAAATACCCACAGAAGTGTGGCGACTGGCATTTTTGTGATGGCTGCATTAGGAACTTGATGAATGGAAGCAGACTGAATTGAACACAAATGCAATAAGAATGAAGTCATGAGAGTTTCAAGAAATTAATTTTGTATGTTTGTACATTTTACCAAAGGCACTTAGTTTGAGTAGCTAGTTTCTGGCCTTCTTTTGATTGTAGTGGATGGTTTTGGAATGCAATTGGAGTGGATTCAAAATTTCATTTGCTCATTCATTCATTGAACTTCCCTTGAGTCGGCTTGTTATCTTTAAAGATAGGATCACAAGTTAAGATTTGGCTTTCATCCTCCCAGACCTTCAGAGTTTAGAAAATAAAATTTTATTGGGTTAACAAAAATTACTATTAATCTATTTTTTAAAATACCTATTCAGTTGATTTTACAAAACAACTTTCTTGGCTTTGCCCAGAGATGTAATGCATTTGTATTACACTGGTTTTCTCTGGTTAGATGTAAATTCCCCTATCTTTCCTGTGACTGACAGAGAAGGGAGCTGTATTTGTGTAAGGATAAGGGTTGTTGGCTTTGGATTTTATTTATTGATCTTTTGTAGATATTGTTGACATTGAATCCCTGTGTCTCCACTTAAATTAGGCATCTTTCTTTGTCAGATTCTAATGGTAAGCTCTGAAGCAATTCTTGTAAACTAATGCTTCCTTCCCTGGAAGCAGTGAATAATTTAGAAATGGCATAAAATAGAATCAAATTGTAGGCCAATCATGTATAAATGCATCTAATTTAATATAGTATAGCACTAGCAATTTTTTCCTTTTCTGTTGCTCCACTGAGGTTTGTACAGTCTTGTACTTACTTGGCTTGCTTGTCCATAGTTTGTTATTCTATCATTTGACTCATGCCTCTGGTTTGACTTTTTGCTGATCATTGCCTCTAGCTTGACTTTGGAGATGGAGTTTCTTGAACATTTTCTGCCTGGGTTGGCTTTGAAACATGATCTTCCAGATCTCAGTCTTCTAAGTAGTTAGGATTATAGGCATGAACTACTGGAATCTTGTTAGAATATATATGTATATATATATATACATACATACATACACATATATATACACACATATATACTTATATATACTATTATATACCTATATATACTATTGTAAATACACACACACACACACACACACACACACACACACACACACCCATATTGTCTTTTCTTTTTGGTACTGGGGTTGAACCCAGGATGTTGCATTTGTTAGGCAAGCACTTTGCCAGTAAGCTGCATCCCAGCTCTAGTACATTTTTGTAAACCAAAGAAGAATCTGAAGAAAGAGACATAAATTCAGAAAATAAACATTTACCATACCATCTATAGAACAACTATCAATATTTGGTAGACTGTTTATGTAATTGTCTTGAGGCCCTCACAAGTAGTATTTGTGGGTTTTCAGTGGAGACAATTTCTAGCAGTAAAAACTTATGTCAATGAAAATGAACATGTTTAAACCTTAACATATTTGAACCTTATTGCATATTTATCTTGAAGCAGTGTAGCAATCCTACTCTGGTCCTCAGTATGAGTATATTTCTGAATTTGCCAAGGTAATTTATATTGTCTTTGAAAAAATATCAACTTGATAGATGAGCTTTTTCCATTTATAGATTCTTGACATAATCTTGGGCTTCTGATTGTCCAGGGGTCCTCTTTTAACCATCGGCCTTGGGACACAGAAATGTGTTTGCTAACTCAAAATAGTATTTTCGTCTATGATGTTTATTATTCTATTTGTAACTCTATTCCTTATGCAAACTTTTTCTAGCTCTTTGAGATATTTTTAGCTTATTACTTGGGGTAATTATTTGTCTGGTGGTTTTATCCTAGGCAGGAATTTTTATCCTCTCTTCAGCAGATAGCAGGCTGCTTGCAAAAGGCAATCCAAATAAGGGTGGCCCTCCACTCTGTCTTGTTATTAATCTATCAGCAAGCCAGACTTAATGTGTACTCTCCCATAAACAACTTTCTAAGAAAGTACAAACTCTATCTCAATCACCATTCAGTTAATTGCCCAACACTGACTATGATCAAATGCAGTACAATTGATTTGATCAGGAAGAAACTACTCAAAGGCTCTCAGGCATAATGGGACTAAAATCAAAGACTTATGAGCTTGCAACTGTGAGAAGGTTTATTGGAGCAGAGATCAGTGGCAACACAGAATATATAGGGACCATATTTTCTTAGTGTCTGTTTATCTGTGTGTTTAGTTCCTTATGAGTCACTACTTTCTGTCACAAGCTATAAGCATTTTCACAGAGACATGGCTACTTCATCTTTGAATGGCATCCTCTGCTTGCTATTGTATTTTCTGACAGATGCTAGCAACATTACATTTCTTGAAGTTATCTTGGTGTGCTTTGTAACTGCTCCTTCAGTCCTCCTTACTGGGTGTCATCCTGATTCAAGTTGCTGAGCCACGGCTTCTAGATTTCTGGCAAGAGTCCATGCTCCTCTGATCTCCACACTCTCATGGTGAGCCGCAGTGGGCAAAGCTTCAGTGCTGTGAATTGGCAGTGCTCCAGGCCTCACTGCTGATAAATCTGCCTCAGCATTTGATGTTAAGTATAACTCTCAGATGATGACTTTGTTTTTTTGAAGCTCTATGCAACATTTTGATAGGCTGTTATTATAAGCTACCACCTAAGACTAGAAACAGAAAAAGGAAGGAATTTTCCATGAGCACAAACCCTTTAGCTGTGATTGTCCTTTTCTGCACTGATTAATGAAAAGTCTAAAGATTTACAAAAAAAACAGAATGTGAATGAAATATCAAAATAGACAGGCTAGGGTATAGTTACCCATTGGGGAGGTTAAATTTGTGGCCTTGGAAGTCAGAGTTATCAGAACCTCAGATAGCCTTTGACCTAGATTGTCCTTGAAAATGTGGATAATTGTCTATCATATACAATCTCAAGAGGAAGTAGTGCCTGATTGAGAAACATAGGAAACAAAGATGCCAGTTGATTCCAGAAGTGACAAATGCCTTTTATTCTTATTAAGGTCAATGTTTCCCTAAGTATTCTTCATACCTTGAACCTACAGATGAACCCCAAACAGGTTTGCATTGTCAAAGTAATCTTGGAAGTAATCTTGTTTGAGACTGTCTCTGAGTGGTGGACTCTTGGGGGAATGTGGAACCTCCTCCGTCCCCAGACCCCATAACACTACCCAGGCTTGCTTTGAACCATGATCTTCAGATACCAGCCTCCTGATTAGCTAGGATTTCAGGCATGAACCATCACTGCCCAGCTTGTGGCCAGTTATTTAATTCTAGGTGACTGTACCTGAGGGTCTCAATCTTATCCTGAGCATTGGCCCTTTGCAGCCTGATGCAAGAATACTTTCTCATAATTTTTTTCTCTTGCCCACATCAACATTTTCACCTTTAAATGATGTGTTTATAAATCTCTTTATTATTTGAGTTTCTTTAGCTTCTTAGATGTATTTTTCAATAAAGTTAGCAGGTATCAGCCATTCGTTATTTTTCTTTTCTTTCATCATCTTTCTTCTCCTTCTAGTACTCCCAGAAATACTAGATTTATTCATTCATATGAGTATATATGAGTATGTTTAACACTAATTCCATTTCCATTTCCTTAAAGTGCTTTTCTCTTTCCCTTTTCTATTTTCTTTTTCTTCACCTTGTGTAATTTCTACTGTTTTGTCTTCAAGTTCACTAATTCTTACCTCTACAAGTTAAAATTCCCTATGGAATTCCTCAGTGATTTTTAGAATTTCAGGCGTACTTTTCATACACACACTGTGTGTGTTTGTACATATAGGGTATATATGTATATATACTATATATCATTTGTTGATATTCTGTGCAACGTTGTTACTGCTGGAGTTAATTGTGTGGTCAGGGCATAGTCACTCTCACTATCAGATTTGGGAGTTTTCTCTCTGAGTGTCATCCTCTGGAAAGAGTCTGTAGGCCCAAGTCATCTTGGCTGGATTTACCTGCCATAGAACTACCAACTCACATGTGGGACAAGGGCCATTGCAATTTCAGGACTTTTGTTGTACTGTGCTCAAGGTAGGGTCTCCATTTTGGTAATTGGACTTGGATAGAAGGAGGGAACTCTCAACTTTCAACAACATTCACCAGAATCTAGCTTTTCTTTTCTTTTTCTTATTGTTGCAAGTCCTGTGGGTTGAAATCAGGGTCTGGACACTGTCCTTGAGCTTTATGTGCTCATAGCCAACCATGAGGCACAGTCATACTTCTGGCATAGACTTTTCTGTTTGGGCTGACTTGTAGTTATGGTCCTCATTTCTCAGCCTCCTGAGTAGCTGGGTATCCTGGCTCAGAATTTAGCTTAAGTAGCAGACACATAGGAACATGCTGAAGTTCTAGGAAGAAATTTGTCTGTCAGGGATCTGGGTAGAGAGGGATTCTCGTGATTTCAGTTGCAGCAGTTGGAGGGTAGTCCTTACCTTGCTATTCTCTTGGAGAGGGAAAGAAAGGAAAATTCTTTATTTGGGTACCATAGATTCTGGTCTTTCCTACAGGATATTTATAGATTTTCTTGATATGAGGTTCATTATTCTTTGATGGAGCATTTGGATAGTTGCTTTTGAAAATAATTTTCCAGTTTTATTCAGGTGTGTATGAATGAAACTCCTTATGCTGCAATGCCAAGAGTCAGTGATCAGATGAAATATTCTAAATTTATAAAAATAACTCAGAGGATATAATAGTATGCATATGCTTTTTATTAGCAAATATTAATGTCATAAATTAAAGGAATTCTTTGTTTTTTCAATACATATATACACACACACACACATAATGACTAAAATAATAACATCTTGCTATGTTTCAACAATTGCCATACTTAGAAAAATCTAAGCTGGGCACTGGTATAGCTCACACTTGTAATCATAGCTACTCAGGAGGCAGAGATTTGAGAATCACAGTTCGAAGCCAGCCCAGGCAGGAGACTCTTATCTCTAATTAACTGCCAGAAAAATAGAAGTGGTGCTATGCCTCAAGTGGTAGAGCACTAGCCTTGAGTGCAAAGAGGCTTGGGGACAGTGCCCAGGCTCTGAATTCAAGCTCCACAACCAACATAAAAAAACAAGCAAACAGATAAATATAACCAGAAATGAAGCAAGTATTTTGGCATACTTATAGCCATGAAAATGTGATATGGGGATGTCTGTGATTGCTACTGGTGAAAAAGTCATAGGAGCATAAATACCACTCCCATAATTTCAGGAAACGTAAACTTTCAGTTACAGATCAGTAAAACGAGCGCAGTGCTTATGGCTCACAACTGTAATCCTAGCTACTCAAGAGGCAGAGATATGAGGATAGCAGTTGGAAGCCAGCTGGGTAGGAGGGTCCCAGGCAGGAAAGTTCATGAAACTCTTATCTCCAGTGAACCACCAGCCAACTGGAAGTGGGGCTGTGGTTCACTGTGGTAAAGCCCTAGCCTTGAGTGAAAATGCTCAGGGACAGTGCCCAGCCCCTGAGTTCATGCCCCATGACCACCACCACCACCACCAAAAATTAGTGAAAAGAAAATATAAAATTTTCTAATCAGAGCTTACTGATATCTTAAAATTTACACACTGCCTTGTATATGTAGACCCAGATAAAGACTGTACCTGAGACTCTAGCTCATAACAGAATCCAGAAAAGATTGCTAAACCTCCTGTGTGTTATTTGACCCTGGGAATTAATTCTTACTCCTGTTCTCAATTGTTCAGGAGAACAATCCATGGGATTTGGAGGTCTCTAAAGGCTTGTTTAACTTTTCCTGGGAAGAGCTATTGTCTTTGCATCCCCCAAGAGGAGTAATGTGGACCAGGATGGCACAGTGGTTAGAGGGACATCTTTTCCATTGTAATAAGAAAATGACCAGGCATTCTAGAAAAGTAGTACTGACTCAGGACTGTGCAGATTGGGATCTTGTAAATATCAGGTAGAACAAACTCCAAGAGATTTAAGATTAAGAAAAAGTATTTAAATGATTGCCTACTAAAATTTTCTGTAGAGCACATTTCCATGAAGATAAAACACTCTTTGAAAGTGACTATAACTCACCTATACAGTTTTTTTAAAAGATAAATTTATCCAGATCTTACAGACAGAGAAAAGATTATTCTGTAGTCATTGCTTAGTTCAATAGTTTATTTAAATTAAGTCATATTTTGCTTTTAATACCACATGTAAATATTTCTAGGACACCAAGTGGCTTTAAGGATGATTTCTTCCAGGTTTTATTCAATCACAGGATGTTCTGTGGGGAGCATGATCTATGCTGTTTTACATATCACCTTAACCAATGATCTGTTACTTTTTAAAGAGGTACTATTAAATATTTGAAAACATAAGGCTATATCAATTGTGAATCTTATATTCATATGCAATTTTACTTTTACCACCATAGTCCTCAGTACATCACTAAAAAAAATTAGTAATATGATCTGAAATGAACTAACTGTACCTTAAGAGATTTAGGCTAGATATAGGGAAGTTAATAATTACTTCTTTTTCTTTTTTGCCAGTCCTGGGGCTTGAACTCAGGGCCTGAGCACTGTCCCTGGCTTCATTTTTGCTCAAGGCTAGCACTCTACCATTTGAGCCACAGTACCATTTCTGGCTTTTTTTATGTATGTGGTGCTGAGGAATTGAACCCAGGCCTTCACGTATGCAAGGCAAGCACTTTACCACTAGGCCATATTCCCCGCCCCAATTTTTCAAGATTTAAAAATATTAAGATAATGTCTTTTCCTCTAAAAGTTGTTTAAACACTATTTTTATCTAGAGTAATTTTGAATGTCTCTTGTTGCTTGAAGACAATGAAACTCTTTATGCTACCATACCAGGAATCAGTGTTTTCTGATGAAAAATTCTAAATGTATAAAATAAAACACAGAATAGAAAAGATTGGCATACATACATCAAAAGTTGTAATAAACATTGTGATAAATAGGATTCAATTTCTTTCCTCCCTCCCTCGTTCTCTTCCTCCTTTCTTTGCTTTCTTCCTTTTCCCCCACCCTCCCTGTAATGGGAATCAAGACCTAGGTCATGTGCATGCTAGGCAAGCATCTACCACTTGAGTTCTGCCCTCAGCACCCCCACCCCCTTTTTTTTTTTTTTTTCTTTTTTTAATGTAATTTTATTGTCAAGGCAATGTACAGATGGGTTACAGTTACATATGTAAGGTGATGAATACATTTCTTGTCGAACATTTTTACCCCCACCCTCATTTTTCTCCTACTTTCCTTCCCTTACCCATCCCCCCTCTCCCTGCAAGTTGTAAAGTTCATTTTCAACATGTCCTTTGTCTCACTATGTCCTTTTTAAAAAGTTATTATTAGCTATAAGTAGTTGTACAAAAGAGTTTCAATTCAACCATTCTGTTTATTAACTGAAATTAACTCTGCCTTTAAAAAGGAAAAAGAAAGAATCAATGCTACTGTATTTTTATCCATTAGAATACCAAGGTGAAGAGGAGCATATAATAATTACTTAAATTTTTGCAGGCAATAATTATATAAATGAAATTTTAAACCCAGTCTATCCATAAAGTCAATCAACTAAAGCACTGTGTCAAATTGCTCACAATGTGGAAAGCATTTGACAGTAGTCATACATAGACAGAAATGAATAGTCACAATTGTAGAAGAGAAATAGAAAATATCAACCCTGATTAGGAAATCTTAGCACTATCTCTTATTTTAAAGGCTTAATGGCATTCTGTTGAAGATATGTCTCTTTAAAATAAATTTCATAGTTCTGTTGGAAAGTACTTCAAAGTTTATTGCTAAATAGGAAATATTGACCCATCTTCTGCAAGTGTTTTTACAACTACACTTGTACCTTATATGAATGAGAATGGACTGAAGAGAGCTGCATCCTACCAGCCAGAGATGGAAGAGAACTAAATTAACCAACATTGAATCAAATTTTTCATGGAAAATTAGGTTTTAGTTCACATTGATCATAAAATGTAATGTTTACAGTCTTAAACATAAACAGAACTTAAAACAGCAGCACTTTCAACATTTCATTCTAAGCTGTATTTGAATAGCATTCCCAGAGATTAATTTTATGTGTAATGTATATATATATGTATATATATATATCCATACATAGATATAGGGTTATATATTTTAGCTTATGTCATATACACTGTAGAAACTACAAAAGAATAAGGGGAATGTGAAATAATACACAGTAATATTAACTAAAAAGATAGATTTATACTTAGCTTATCAAAATGAACTTTCTGAACTTAATACAATGTATTCTTAATGATTCTTAAGAAAAATATTCATAAGTATATATGACCTATTATATTCTTTAAAAATGTATGCTTCACTTATCAAACTTGTGAAATATCTTACCTGGGCACTATCAGGTATTGGATATTAATGTAACTAACTTCCACAGGATAATTTATCCTTCCACCCCCTTTTTTTTTTGCCAGTCCTGGGGCTTAGACTTAGGGCCTGAGCACTGTCCCTGCCTGTTTTTGCTCAAGGCTAGCACTCTACCACTTGAGCCACAGTGTCACTTCCAGCTTTTTCTGTTTATGTAGTGCTGAGGAATCAAACCCAGGTCTTCATGCATGCAAGGCAAGCACTCTACCACTAAGCCATATTCCCAATCCTGCCTTTTATTTTCTGTTTTGCTTTTCATTGTCATCTTGGCTTTTACTAGTCTTGAATTGGTAATTCTCTTGTCTCTGTCTCCTAAATAGATTAGATTACAGGATTGTACTAACTAAGCATGGTTTTTATTCTTCTGTGTCTTGTACACTTATTTTACTTATGATTCTGTGTTCTGATGTGAAAAATGTTTGCTATGTTGATGTATAAATATTTGGCTTGAAGGAACAACATCCAGTATTCCCTTTGTTTATTATTTTTCTCACTTAAACAAAAGAATTTTACTTTCAGAAAGTCAATGGTGGCAGTTATTAGTATTTGTAGAATGTTTTACAAAATGAAAAGAAATAAGAAGAGGAAATTTTGTATTTTCTTTGTTGAAACTTTTTTGTAATTGTATTGGTACATATTTTTCACCTCTCCTTTACTGTGGCACTATATTTCTTTATCATCTAAGGATTATTGAAGAGTAATTTTTGGTGATAGCACTGGAAGAACCACAACTACTCTCTAGGGACCAAAACTCAGGTGATTAGTGCTCTAGGGATGCATGAAACCAATGTAATATTCTGTACTTCTATGAGAAATCACCTGTCTTCAAAATCTGAAAATCACTGCAGAGTTGTGACTCACTCGTCCTGCTGGGAGGGCTGTGGAGAGGAAGGAGTCACACTGAGAAGCAGGGATAATTGAAGGCCAGTGGGGCTTTGAAAGACAAAATGCTTAGGTAAGAAGTAAAATATTGGAAATACAATATAATTACAATCAAAATATGTCTAAACAAATTGGAGAGTAAAATAATATGGCCTAATACCTCAAGGCTCAGAAGCAGACTGAATATTCAAAGGCTATCAATTCTGATCCTAGCATGGTGATTAACTACCATGTGTGCATCTCCACGGGAGCATTGTTTACTGAGGCTCCCTGGTTTCTGAGATTCAGTCACTCTAGCTGAATAAATTCAGAAGGCAATGGTATAACGAGTGGGCGTGTTCTATACTACTGTTGTGGGACCTTTCTTATTTGGGAAGTTAGGAGAAACACCCTCACACTCCTTATAGCTGTTTTGTCCATTCACCATTGGAAGTGGATGAATAAGAAGATGACACACCTTATAAAGTCTTTATTTTTTTTATGTTTTTGGTAAAGTCTTTTTACCTTGCTAAGCTGGATCAGAAATCATTGTTACATTCAGTCATTTCTCCTTAACATACTACTACTGGATGTCAGGATGACCTGACCCTTCTAGAACAAGTTCTTCCTATATGGTTATATGAGACACAGCTCCACTCTTAGCATGGAGATGCCTTTTTCTCTTTTTCTTAGATTTAAAAAATGGAACTTCCCATTGGTGTCATAAAAATGGAGCCTCCCTGTGATATCTACAAGGGATATATCAAGGGGATTTGAGATATGGGGACCCATATAATGGCTTCAGTGTGTTCAGAAAATCTTTGTAAGCAAAGCACACTGGAGAAATGGCATAAAGGTGGCAAATCTTCACTTAAGTTTTACTTATAGACATTTCTGGACCAACTGCTTGCTTCTTTTTCCTGGTCATTTGTCAAGTTTTTCTTGCTTCCCCTTGATCCCTTCATCTTTTCTTTTTCTTTACCCTAACCTTTAGGCTTATTTATTTACTAATTTATTTATACTAAAATACTGTTTACAATTACATGTTTTCTGACAACGTGGTTTAAATTGAGGTTCTTATGCTTGCTAGGCAAATACTCTTCAATTTGAGCTGCATACCCCAGTCTTTTTTGCTTTATTTTATTTTATTTTATTTGGCCAGTCCTGGGCCTTGGACCCAGGGCCTGAGCACTATCCCTGGCTTCTTCCCGGTCAAGGCTAGCACTCTGCCACCTGAGCCACAGCATCCCTTCTGGCCGTTTTCCATATATGTGGTGCTGGGGAATCGAACTTCATGTGTAGGAGGCAAGCACTCTTGCCACTAGGCCATATTCCCAGCCCTTTATTTTCTGATAGTGACTCACAGTTTTGTCCAAGCCTAGCTTCAGATTGCAATCCCCTTATCTCTGCCTATGTGTAGTTGGGAATACAGGCATGTGCCACCACTCCTGGCCACAGTTATTTCGAATGGGTCTTTTAAAATGAAAACTGAAATAGTACAAGTTTTTGGTATGATGATATAACTCCCAGAGCATCTAGGTTCTTCTTTGGAATGAGTATATACTGCCTGTATATGATTTGTACTTACTTTCTTTTTTTTTTCTTTATAGTTTTTTTCATGTATTTTCTTTTTTTTTCTCTCAAATTTTTATTATCAAACTGATGTACAGAGAGGTTACAGTATCATACGTTGGGCATTGGATACATTTCTTGTACTGTTTGTTACCTTGTCCCTCATGCCCCCCTCCCTCTCCCCTTTTCCCTCCCCCCCCAGGTGTTCAGTTCACTTACACATAACAGTTTTGCAAGTATTTCTTTTGTAGTTATTTCTCTTTTTTTACCCTGTGTCTCTCACACATGATTGAGCTGCTGTATCTGCCCTTGAAGGGTTTACATAGTCTAGTATGGAAGCACATAAATCCAGAAGGAAGGGTATTTTGAGAATCTATGACAACACAAAAGAGAAGAGCCCTAATTCTCCCATTATGTCAAAAGGATGCTCAGGGCTTGCCTCCGCTTCCTAAGTAATTCCTACTCAAATATGGTACTGTTTATCATTTCCTATCAAACTTTTCTTTAGAATATTGGTTATCTATCCTATTTTCAGATACCATGGCAAGAGATGAAGAAATATCCATGCATTGATATCTCACAAGATATGAGGAATGAGTTAAACTGACAGACATGATTAAACCATTGGTGTTTTCCCCATTCTCCTCTTATATAGGGCCAGATTGTCTGGAGGCAGATAATTTTGGAACAAATCAGAAGGGCACATTCCAAGAGGAAGGTAACAGGTTATCAGCAAGCAGCAAGGTAAGTACATACAGGCACTCATCCTGCCTTTTGACAGGATTACTGCAGAAGGACACTCAGAATCCTGTGTCTTTACTCAGGCAAAGTGTAAGAAATCACACAACCAGCAGTTTTCTGCTGGCTTCTATCATTGTCCATAGTTCTTGCACCCTGTCATGAGGCCTTAGAGTTCCCACAGTTGTATACCCTAGAAATCATACTTTTATATTCTATCTGATAAGATGATGGTATATGGAAGGTGGAGTCTTTGAGAAGTGATAGGTTATGTGAATAGAAACATTTTTATGATTGAAATTTGAGTTTCTAGAGAGCTAGGTGGTCCCTTCCATGTGAGGATATAGTGAGAATATATCATGTATGTACTAGAAAGAAATATCTGACCAGACACCAATAAACAACTCCTTGACCATGACCTCTCCAGTCTTCAGAACTGTAGAAAACTAGTGTCTGTTGCTTCTCAGTTCATGGTATTATATCATAACAGTTTTTTCGGACCAAGATAATGATCCATTTATTATTTCTATTGCTGGGGATTCTGCTCTTACCATTCTACAGCTACTGGTAGTAGTCATTAAGCATATCTTCTTAAGACCAAGTTAAGGATCTTTTCCTCAATGTTATTTCCTCGACTTAATGGACTTGTTATCATTGCTGACCATCTCAAGCTCATTGGCTACATCTTTGAGCAATTGTCGTTGTTTCTACTTATGCAAAAGATGTTGGTCATCAGCTGTAGCCTCAGCTGCTTCACTTTCTCATCTCTTATTTTCAACTGTGGACTCTCCCTATATATAATGCCAATGCTAAATTCTGAATATGAACCCACTGTATTTTGGATGATAGAACTTTAGAGAAGTATAGGTTTACTATGATATACGTTCTTTAAAAAAATCTTTTTGTTTTCTCATTGCCAACTCATTTATATACAAGATCCCCAGCATGATGTTCAAGGCCCTACATGGTATATCTTCTAATCATATTTCAAGTATTTTGTCTGCCTTCATTTGGCTTGCCTCTTGAATTTGTCCTTTTCCCTTACAGGTTGTGGGAGCAGTTACTTTCTGGTTGTATCTTGATGGAATAAACCTTAGATTGTGACAATACATGGCAGTGTACTTCTACCTAATAGTACTACTAACCACTATTGGCTTTTGGTGTCACATTTTTTTGATTTGATTGGTTCTGTATTATTCTTTCTCTATTCATTGCTGCAACCATAGTTTGTTCCTTTGGTGTGTGTACTTGCTGCTCCTTGTCCTGAGGCTTCAACTCAAGGCCTAAGGAGCTGTCTTTGAGCTTTCTTTTTTCTTTTCACTTATTTTTCTCAAGGCTAGTAGGGGAGTATTCTACTACTTGAGCCACACTTCCACTTTTGGCTCTTTGGTGGCTAATTGGAGATAACAGTCTCACAGACTTTGTTGCCCAGGCTGGTTTCAAACTGCAGTCTTCAGATATCAACCTCCAAGTAGCTACAGGAGTAATCTTCTCGTGCTCAGCACAATTTCAATTAATTTTAACTGGTCTTCTCACCTTGAGTTTGCCTCTTAACATGTGGGGAATCTAATGAGAACTGTGACAACTCTGAAAATTTGACTTAAGCACCTCTACATTCATATAAGTTTAAGTGGTGCTCATAAATCCATTGTGAACTTATGAGAATATTTCCCTTTGACTTTATAATATCTGCCCCATTTGTCCATCCACCTACCCATCACACACTTTTGCATATGCACTAAGCTTGGTGCATTTATGATAAGCTCAAGAAATACAAAGAAACAGCTTTACCTTTAAGGAACTCATAATGTAAATAAGAAGACATTTGTTCTCTATGGGCGACACAGTGTTATAGTTTTTCTGTGTGTGATCTATAGAGGAGAACCAAAACAAAAGCAATCCATTCTCTTAGGTATATGCTAAGAAATTAAAAAAAAATCAGGCTGACCTTTCTAAAGGTGTGCTTTTTATTCCAGGGTCACATTCAAAAGCTTGTAAAAATGCTTCATTCATGAAATCAATTTCTGAATTTGAGATTTAAGAGGCTTGTTAGCCAGATTCCAAACTATTTCCATTCTGTCAATTGTCAGTCCAGTCACATGGGATCAATTACAAAAGATCCTGAGTGCTATTTTTCCTACTCAATAGTAATTACATCTGCAGCCATTGCACTAATGTTTGATGATTGTTATCCCTAGTCTGTCTGTATGCCTTTGCATGAAGACTTGAGGTTGGTTAAATCCTAGCTTTGTCAATTTTTGTTTGTCTGATTTGGGGCAAGCAAATCAATCTGCTTAATTTTCTTTCTTTTCTTTTCTTTTGTTGGCTGTGGGGTTTGAACTCTGGTCCAGGGTGCTGTCCCTGAGCTCTTCATCTCAAGGCTAGTGCTCTACCTCTTGAGCCACAGTGCTACTTCCGATTTCCTGGTGGTTAATTGGAGATCAGAGTTTCATGGACTTTCCTGCCAGGGCTGGCTTTGAATCGTGATCCTCAGATCTCAGTGTCCTGAATAGCTAGGATTACAGATGCAGGCACTGGCATGACTATTTTTCTTACCTGTACAAAGGGAAGCAGTAAGGATTTCGTGAGACAGTGCTCAAGGCAATACTCGATAGCACTGTTTTCACTGGAAAAAGTAAGTCTTTTTAGTAGATCTAAGTAGTAGATCCATTTAACAGCAATTCATGCAACTCATACAGACATTGAATAAAACACTTGGGATTCAAATATCTGTTTCTAAAGGTGAATTCTATGCAAAGGGCAGGCTTGATATGGAGATGGGAAGGGAACAAGGAAGAAACAAAAGAGTAGTCCTTGACCCATAACTACTGGTTTTCCTCTCTTTTTAAACATTATTTTACAGCTTGAATTTGGACCTCAGCTGGCCTCATTGAGCCAGAACAATCCTACCACAGTACCTTTGCCCATGCTATTACTGTTCCCTACTTCATAGGATCAATTTTGTGTCCTTCTGTAAACCCTTGGGAGCAGAAATAGCACCATTTAAATGCTGTCTATTTCACATTTCTTGGTAGATATCTGTGTTAGCTACTTTTCATCATTGTGGCAAAAATCGATTTAAAGGAGGAAAGATTTATTTTGGTTTACTGTTTCAGGAGCATTAGCCCACAGTTACTTTTGGTTTTAGGCCTGGCTAAGGGGCATGGGGGAGGGAAACTGCCCACTTCATAGTAGCCAAGAAGAAAAGGGACAAGCCAGAGAGTTAAGGATGGAAGAGATCCTGCTAGGCCAACTCCTCTTCACCCATGGTTCCCAGTTAATGAACTGCTTCCTTCAATCAGGCTCCATTTCCACATTTCCACCACCACTTTCTAGTCATGCTATCCAATGATAATCTATCAGAGGATTAGCTATTGATTAAAGTTAGCTTCTTTCTGATCCATTTAGCAGTCACCAGCTGGGAAACAAGCTTTTAACACATAAAGTTCTTTTTTGTTGTTTTTTTCTAATGTTGTCAGGGAGGTCAGAGAGACTCATATTCTGTATTGCTTACTAGACACTAATTTTGCCCAGCTTTTTACCTTTTAAGCCTATATTGTTTTATCACTTTGAAGTGATTTTACCTCCTTGCCAGCAGGAACCACCATTTGAACTCAGTGTCAGCAGTGCTGCCTGACAGATGCTAGCCCTCAAAAACTGTTATTATTTTTCATTTTCAAAGATAATTCAAAAAAAGATGTTTGGCTTCAGTTTGAATAAAACTCTAAAATCACAGTTTCCATCACGGGAAAGATAAAATTCTATTTGTACAGCTACTTTAGAAATGTATCTAATATGTGTGTGTGTATTCATCATACACATATATTTGATATATTTATATGCATCATCTGTCCACACACAGATATTTAAGTTTTTGTCTATCTCTATCCACTCTACATGAGTGTATACATTTTTATTCCTATAGCTCCAAGATGAATGAAAAAAAGTTATAGTATGATAGGTGTGTATAAAATCATGACATCAAGTGAAATGGGTTAACATATAGTTATCTTTGATCTCCTCTTTTTTTCTTTTAAATTTCCTGTGGAAGATAATCTATAGTATTTTAAGAATCCATCCTTAAACACTTGGTATAGGTGACATTTGCTATTAGGGTTATTTACTATTGCTTATTTGCTGTAGGTGCTTTGCTATAGGTGACACAACGGAGTCAGATAGTGGATAAAATTATTTTTTGGAGAGTTTTATGCTATTCTGTATTCATAAAAAATAGCATATTTTATGATTAAAAAAGACACTTAAAGATAAAAAATAAAGGTGATATTTCAAACATTTTCCTGGGAGAGGTTTTCTGGAATTCTTTTGTTTGCTTTTTAGTCTTTAGGATGTTGCTCTTACAATTTATGCTTAGTATTTGGCTTATCTCTCTTGCTCTTTTCTCTTCCTCAGACTATTTTCTGTAGATAAGGAAGTCCTGTGGAATGAGGACAGCACGCAGATGGACACTGGAGCTTCGGGTCTGAGCTTAGCAACCATTTGGCCTCCTGCCTCGCAGGAAATGCTATTACTGAGGTAACCAAGCATTAGGCATTATGGTCATGGTATGCTGATTTCGGGAATCAAAAAATAACATTTTCACTAGTGTCTGACAGATGATAAGTTTACTTAATAGTTTTGTTCTTAACCTTAAGTGGAAGAAAATGAGAGTAGAATATTTAAATTTAAATGACGATTAGACCTTGTCTCACAGGGCACTTTGGCACTGTTTGGGAAATAATGTAATTTTGCTTTGGTTTTCAATAGTCAATTTTATTTTTTGTGTGTTTCTTTCTTCCTTTCTTTTCTTTTCTTTTTTACTCTTTATCCTTTTCATCTCTCTCTTTTTGCCCCTCCCTCCCTCCCTCCCTTCCTTCCTTCTTTCCTTCCTTCCTTCCTTCCTTCCTTCCTTCCTTCCTTCCTTCCTTCCTTCCTTCCTTCCTTCCTTCCTTCCTTCCTTCCTTCTTTTTTTTACTTTCTTGTGCCAGTCCCGGGGCTTGAACTCTGGGCCTGGGTGCTGTCCTGGAACTTTTTTGCTCAACTGAGTGCTTTCCCATTTGGGTCACAACACCACTTCTGGTTTTTCAGGGTTACTTGGAGATAAGTGTCTGGTGTACCTGCCTTCTCACACTGGTTTTGAACTGTTACCCTCAAATCTCAGCCTTCTAAGTAGCTATGATTATAGTTGTCACTGGCACTAGGCTTCAATGAGCAGTTTTCATTCTTCAACTCTGTTGACCTCTCGGAGCCTATACACATATGCTCACACTTCCTTCTTGATACCTTTTCTTTTACTTGGTTACTAGGACATCTTACTTCCATTGTTTGCAGCCTACTATCTCAGCTAACTATTCTCTTCTTAGTAATTGATACTTCTTTTCTCCTTGTGCTCTGATTGCTGGTATATCTTATTCCTTGAATGCTGCCATCCAGTCTCATAACATGGATACAAAGTATACTTTCTATACCTCCAGCCAGAGTCCTAGCCTAAATTATAAGCATAAATATGGACTGCTTGACTTCTCTACTTGGATTCTTAAGGAATATCTCATACTGTATCAGCTCAATACTGTTTACTTCCAAATCTTTTCCATAGCATACTCTGTATGCCTCTTGATGGTTTTTCTATTATTCCAGATGGTAAACAAAAAATGAGAATTGGTCCTTGGTCCTCTCCTTTATTTACAACCCATGTCTCAATCAGTATGACATCCTACTGGCTATTAGTTAAAAAAAGGACACATGGATTTCAATCCTTTTCCTATCTCTATCTACCACACCAACCCAGTCTTCTACTATTTTTCAGATAGCCAGAAAAACATCTTAACCACTGCATTTCTCCTCTTGATCACTGTTCTCTACCTCTAACTCCCTTCAGTGATTTAGTCCCAGTACAGTAGCCACAGTGATCTTTATAAAAACTGGGTCAAAGTATGCTGCTGTCTGCTCAAATCCTTGAAAGAACTTGTTTGTATACTCAGAGAAGGTCAAAGCAACTCAGTGGCTGTATGGGCCACATGATCTTATCTGTTTCTCCTCTGATTTCACCCCCCACTTTCTCTTTATTGGCTCTTATTGTTTTACTTTATTGTACTCTTCTTTTTCTCAGCCAACATATATACTCAGTCTTTTCCTCTGGGAATAATACTATAAAGCTTATATTTCTATTATTAAGTAGCTGCATAAAGATATTATCATTCAAGAAAAAAGTTTACCAATTAAACGTATCTCACCACAATTGTCTCACCATCGTCTAATCACTGTTGCTTTTCTTAAGGAAAACATGGGATACTGGTGTCAGAATTTTGATGTAGATATGCAATTTTTATTACTTCTAGCTCTAGGAGCTTCTCTTTATTTCAGTCTCTTAGCTTTTCCACTTTCTGGCCAGCAGAAAAATTATTGAAGGAATAGTAGCTATATCGGTTGATGTACATTTGAGTATTGTTCAAATTCAAGGTTGTTACCATAGCATCATTTCCCTCCAAACATGTCCCTATTCTGACAAGGTGTAATAATTTCAGAGGAAACAAATTAGTGTATAAATAATATTAATGTGGCTATCAATGTAGTAATAGACATTCCTGTGCAATTTATGTGTCTTGACAAAGTGCTCTACTTCACATGTATATGTGCTAATTTCTGTGAGGTAAGATATGGTTGACTGACAGTGAAAGGAAAGCAAGATGGAAAAGTCTGGTATAGCAGCATAACTCTCATTAGCATTGTAACAAGTACTTCCTTCTTCCTCTCTTCCTTCCTTCCTTCCTTCCTTCCTTCCTTCCTTCCTTCCTTCCTTCCTTCCTTCCTTCCTCCTTCCTTCCCTCCCTCCCTCCTTTCTTCCCTCCCTCCCTCTCTCCCTCTCTCCCTCCCTTCCTTCCTTCCTTCCTCCCTTCCTTCCTTCCTTCCTTCCTTCCTTCCTTTTCCTTCCTTCCTTCCTTCCTTCCTTCCTTCCTTCCTTCCTTCCTTCCTTCCTTCCTTCCTTCTTTCCTTTTACATTCTTCTCTCCCCTCCCACTCCATTTCTTTTTTTGACAACTTCTCATTTTGTGGCTCGGGCTGGCCTAGAACTGATGATTCTCTTGTTTCAGCCTCTTGAATGCTTGCCTACTATGCCTGGCAGATAACTGTTTCTTTTCTTACTTAATTTTTTTGTTATCTTTTTCTTATGATAGAAAAAAATAACAAGCATTTGTTATTCTATTATACAAAAAGCTTTCCTCTTGTCAAGAGGAGGAAATACCCTCTGCATACAACTTTGCCTTTTACCTGGGCTGGCCTTGTGGCCTGCTTTGGCTAGTAGTAACAAAACCGTGATGCTAGGCCACTTCTGGGCTTGGGTTTAAAAGGAATGGCAGCTACTGATTTGCTTCCTTAAAATTCAGCTGCCATGAAGTCTAGAATATCATGTGGTGGAGAGGCCCAGGAAAAAAAAACACTCAGTGGAGGGGCTGGGAATATGGCCTAGTGGTGAAGTGCTCGCCTTGTATACATGAAGGCCTGAGTTTGATTCCTTAGCACCACATATATAGAAAAAGCCGGAAGTGGCGCTGTGGCTCTAGTGGTAGAGTGCTAGCCTTGAGCAAAAAAAGAAGCCAGGCATAGTGCTCAGGTCTGAGTTCAAGCCCCAAGACTGGCAAAACAACAACAACAAAACACACACACACACACACACACACAC
Organism: Perognathus longimembris pacificus; assembly: GCF_023159225.1. Taxonomy (NCBI): domain Eukaryota; kingdom Metazoa; phylum Chordata; class Mammalia; order Rodentia; family Heteromyidae; genus Perognathus; species Perognathus longimembris. The sequence continues at coordinate 42,246,421 of NC_063164.1, read as the reverse complement.
ACACACACACACACACACACAATAAAACCACTCAGTGGAAAGAGGCCACAGGGAGAAAAACAGATATCCACTTGATGTCTTTCTAAATCCCGCAACCCATCTCAGCTTCCATGAAGCACTCAGGTATCATGAGTGTCACCAACCTACTCCACAAGATGGAGAGACTCACTCTTTGGATATATAGAGTTTAGAGAAATAATAAATTGCTGATTTTTTTCTTTTGGTCCTGGGGCTTGAATCAGGGCCTGGATGCTGCCCTTGAGTTTCTTTTGCACAAGGCTAGTGCTCTACCACTTCAGCCACAGTGCCACTTTCAGTATTTTCTGAGTAGTTTATTGGAGATGAGAGTCTCATGGACTTTACTTCTCTGGCTGCCTATGAACTGTGATCCTCAGATCTCAGGCTCCTGAGTAGCTGGGATTAGAGGCATGAGTCATAGGTGGCTGGCAAATTGCTTTTCTTTTAAGCAAGTAAGAAAACTTGAGATAGCTCTGCCATAATGCAGTAGATAACAAATAAAGTAGAAGATGGAGTACTAATACCAGAGGCGTTTCCTTTAATCCCTAAGTTTGGATGTTGCTTGCAATTATTTGATAGGACCTCTATATACTTAGGAAAGCAATCTAGTTCACTTGGTGGTCTAGCTAGTGTAGCTACTTATACAGGGCTGCTGGAACAGAGCCACATGTGGCTGATAACCTGAACATGGCAAACCTTCTCAGGGTGCAGGAGACTGGGTCATTGGTGGCTACTATTTTGTCACAACCCTGCTTGACCTTGTGCCCACCAGATGACCGAGGGAGAGACATCACTGAGTGGAGGGGAAGGGAAGGAACAGAATGCAATTCTTTTCTTAGGAAAGGCGAGGAGTAATCTAATGATGTATCAATACGTTAAAACCATACTGACTCCTGCTGAAATGAAATCTAGAGATAGTTGCACCTTATTTACTGGGTGGCAGTGATAGATGTGGAGAGGGCAGGTGTTCACTTGGTTGGTTTGGATACAAATTGTAAACTTTTTTTCCCCCGGTGAAAAAAGGAGTAGTGATACACTGGAAATTGGATGTGTATTTTGGAGCAATCTGTTTTAAAAAATGCTTACCTTTTTATGGGCTCATTTTAACTGTACATTTGAAACCAGATGGTTTATTCTTGAACAGCAAGACTGAATCTGTTAACCTTTCATGCAAATACACTTATTCATTGAGCAGTTGGTGACTCTTACATTTTTCTGCCCAACCTTGGTGATCAAGTACCAGTTTTTCATTCTTTTTTTTTCTAAAAAAATTGTTTTTGAAGAATTTCATTGTGAGTTACCAAACTATCTGATTTGTATGTTTTAAAATGTAAAAGTCAAGAATAAATTGACATTACTAGGGTTCTGCGGAGGAAAGGACTGCTACTGTTCTATAATCTTGAGTTGTAAGGAAGCAATTTGAGTTCTCTTCTGTGTGGGTTGACAAGTGAGCTTTCTGTGGGCTAGCACTGGTAAAACAAAGACTTAGTCAAGCTGAGAAACGTACTCAAGAGTAAACAGCAATAAATGACAAGAGGCCTGTTTTGTCAGATATGTTTTTGATGGTTGTGCAGGCTTCTGATTATGGGGAAATATGCCTGCATCAAATCAGAATGACAGGCATCTCATAATAGTGATAGGTTGGTTTGGCTCTAAAAGAGAACAGATGGAAAGCTTATCCAGAACCACTGCTACCGATTTTTCCTTTTCTTTTAGCATTGTGTATTCTTATTATCTCTTCAAGCTTAGTTTCTGTCTGATTTTACAGAATCCTTACTTAGTTTTACATAACTGCTATTTTCAGCAACTGGTCTGCTGGGATTAGAAGTTATAAGAATTAGTGTTTAAGCTGCGTTATGCTATTTAGCCCTCTGTAAAAATTAGCTTGATAGAGTTCAACAAAGCTGCAGCCAATTTCAACAAACAAGAAGGCTTTATCACTTGATATTTTCCTAAATGTTCCTAAGAGGCTAGGGAAAGGGGGTGGGCATTAAAACAAAATTATTCTCTCTTGGTAGGTTATCAGTGAGTGCTTTACAGGGAGTTAGATGCAATGCCTTGAGTTGACTTGTGGATGTAAATGTGGAAGGTGAATATGGCCATAGATGAAGGGAAATATCTTTACAATCTGACTCCTCTGCATCCAGACAATGGGATATAGTTCTATCCATGTAAATCCACTGGGTCCTTTCTCTTTCATAAGCACATTCAAACCCCATTGATATGAAGATCTCAAGGACATTAACTTCAACTAAAGCTTTTCCTTTTAATGTGCATTAAAATTAGTTTCCTTCTAAAATGATGCTGTCATTGTAACCTGTTCCATTGTGCATAGCAGTGTTCTCACATCCCAGGGACTGAGCTGAAGATTTTCTGACAGCTTAATTGATTTGTATTTAGTCTTCTTGGGCATATATGTTTGGGCTAAATATATCTGTTGGCAGTGATTTTATTTTAGCTATGCAAGAGTTCACATTCATTGCACACAGGAGTCTTTCTGTTTAGTTAGACTTAGGAGAGTTCCTGTGGGTGATTATAGAATCTGATTCTTGTATTATTTGTTGTTATTTCATTGCTTGTCAGAAAACAGATTTAGTAGTTTCAGGGAAAAACATCAATAAATGTTGCCTGCTTTCAGGATTTGATTTCATTTATCAGCAAGAAATATTGATGTTGGTGGACAGAAACTGTTTAGATTTTTCATCTTGACCAAAGGAGAATGAGGTGGCATCCATTTCTCTAATGGAGGTTGGCCTGGAGCCTGTTAATGTTACTCACCTATTTGTGTACTCACCATTCACACACTTTTTAATCTTTCTATTTAGTATTTTATCAAGTAGTCAACCTGCCTTTACACTATATAACACACATAAAATTTTATTCTACCATTTTGTTTGAAAATCTGTGTTAATCATTTAAAATATAAAGTTAGAATTGGTAAAGATTCATGTAGGATGTATACTATCTCAGCACTTTTCTTCCTCCTAGTAATTTAATTGGAACACTTAAAAATTAATCCTGTCATTAAGTTTTCTTCACCTTTAAACCTAGCATTAGGGAATTTTGTAATGAGAACTTGTTAAAATCATGGAAATTTTAGGCTAGGTATACATGTTGGGTGAACTTGAAATCATTCAAATGCTCATTTGCTTAGATTAGAGACAGATAAAATATTCTGACTATGTAGTTTTGAATACATTAATGCATGTGTCAGTGTGTAATGGTAAGATACAAAAATCAATAATCTATATTTTTGGTCAGAGTACTTGATGGAAAAGAAAATATGTGTACAAAGTCAGGACAGAATAGAAAAGAAGAGACTTCTTAAGAAATATGAATTATGTGAGAATACTTGGGCAAATGAAAGGGCAGTCTTTGTTCTCCACATTTTAGATATGTCAATTTTTACTATTTAATTACATTGGCTCAAGATGGTCTTAGTTTTTTTTTCTCTTTGAATTAGACAACTTGGTGGCAAAGTTGAGGTGGAAAGATCATGAGAAAAAGAAGCAGGCAGTCCTATGCAGAAGAATAGGAGTGGGGAGCTAAGAAAACGTAAACCCTTTCTAATTAAACCAGCACAGAAATGGCATGTGACTAGATAGTCTAATGGTACAATTCTAATGGAAATTATAGGAAGAGACATATGTATATTAAAATTTTGTATCTAATAATGAGGGTATCTACAGTTTCTGCAGAAAGAGAGATTTTTTAAATAAGTGGTGGTGAGAAAACAGACCATTTGCAAAGATATAAAATTACATCTATACTTTACATAAAACAGTAGAATAAATTGCAAATAGATCAGAAATTTAAATATGTGAAAATGAAACCAAGTACCAGAATACAGCATAAGTAATTTTCTCTATAACTTTTGTGTGGGAAAGCCTTTCTATTTATAACATGAAATTCAGAAATAAAAAGATTCATCAATTTGAATTTTCATGGGATAAATTTGAGCTTTTGCATGGGATAAATCCTCAGCAAAGCCAAATGGCACATTGCCAATTAGGATAGCATATTTACATCTTAGATAATAGACAAAGGGCAAATTTACATAATATATAAAGGAACTCATAAAAAGCAAAGGATGTGGAATGGTCAAAATCTGATTTAAAAAACAAAATAGGCAAAAGATGTGAGCAGTTTATGGAGAAAGATATCTAACGGCCCTGAAACATGTGAAAGGATTGAAAGTACATTTTATATCTTTCATATTGGTGAAACTATAAAATGACTATATAATTCATTGGTGAGCTTGTGGGTATACTGCCATTCTTGTATATTGTGCTGAGGCAAAATGTTACAAACTCTGTGAAGGGAAATGATATCTGTTGACTAATTTCAGGGATTTTCTTTGAAGGTATGTGTACACAAACATAAAATAACAAAAGTTGAAGGTTGTGTCATTTATTTATTTATTTGTTTGTTTATTTTGTTGGTCATAGGTCTTGAATAGCTTTTACTCAAGGCTCTACCACTTTGAGCCACAAGGCCACTTCTGTTTATTTGGGGTTAATTGTAGATAAGAGTCTCACTAACTTTCCTGTCCAGGCTGCCTTTGATTCGTGAGCCTCTGAGCTCAGCCTCCAAAGTTGCTAGAATTACAAGTGAAACATATTGATTAACATATATAATAGCTGTACATATTGGTAGAATCTGTATGCTATTCCAACCACCCATAAAACAGTCGTTAGCAAAGGTAGGTTCTCCTTTTTCATTTCTTTTACCTGCTTTCCCAACCTCTCACAGTCACTATTCTATGTTCAGGTAGACTGCTTAATTTTTAGCTACCAAATATGACAAATATTCACTATTTATCTTTCTGTATCTAGTTTATTTTATTTGACATAATGTCCTACTGTTCTATCCATTTTGCTGTAAATGGGTCATAGTAACCCATAAAATTATATATAAATGCCTAACTATATAAAGTTAGTTGAGTACAGCACAGAGGGAAGACATGGCTGAAAAAGAATTGTACTCACTACCTGATTCATGTAACTGTAACCCCTCTGTATACCAACTCTACAATAATAAAAAATAAAAAATAAGGTATCAGGAAACCATCACAAAGCCTCTGTAAGTTGACAGTAATTTCTATGATTTATATAATTTATATACAAGTTATAAAAAGAGAATTGTAAAATAATGCATATATTTGGGATAAGAAAATTCGGATCCCTCCCCCCCTCCCCCCAATTATCTCTCTGTCCTGATATTTATGACTTGGGTACTTTCCTTTTGGGATAGCTGGGCTTTGTGATTTGCTTTTCATGAGTAGATTATAGCAGGCATGATGGGATACCATTTCTATCACCCCATAATACTTGCTGTTACTTTGTCCTTGAGTGTTTCATGCCATTGTCATGAGGGAGAAGCCAGGTCCTCAGCTTAGCAGCCTGTGAGAAATGCAATAATGCGAGCAACCAGTGAGTGGGTTTGAAAGTGTTTCTTGCTTTAGTTGAACATTGCTAAGACAGTGGCTGTGCCCACACCTTGACTGGATCTCTATGTGGGGTAATAGAATGCTCTCTATGATGTTCTCATGTCACCACTTCACAACAGAGGAACTCCTTACCCCAGAAGTGGCTGGATTCCTGACCCATAGAAATGGACAGATACCAAACTGCTAAATTTTATGGTAAAAGGTTATGTAGTTATAGATAATGGGTACAGTATGTAGCATTTTATTTTGCTTAATAAAGGAAAGATACATAATTTATCTTTATAAAAAAAGGTGCATGGGAGAATAAATTAGAAGTTTTAGTCAAAGCGTGGGTAACTGAAACTTTTTTTTACTGAATTCACCCCTTAGGACTCAACATCTGAGCAACTTGACTACTTAAGTTTGTAAAGTGCTGCTTTCAGCCTTGACCTAGTCTCATTTTAACTTAGTAACAGCTTCATGAAAACAAAATAATGTTTGCATGCAGATTTCCTGGGAAGCTGATTCATAATAGAACTTGAAATGTCTATCTGCTTCTGGTAAGATTTTGACTTTCATCTATGCAGACATCCCAAAGGAGAGTTTGACTTGTTTTCTCTTATATGGCTTGACTTTGGTCACTTCTTTTAAAGTTTCTCTCACTCTATATTCAGCTTTTGCTAAAACATAACTATTGTAGAAACTTAACAAGTCTTTGAGATAATTGGGGCATTTTTAAAGATCTGTAAAACTATTTCCCCCCAAAGTGGTGCTTTTCTTTTACTGAATTTTCCAATCAAGAAAGAATGCAATTTACAAATACTAAGTAGATTTTATGTTTTTTGTATTCCTTTCACAAGCTCTAAAAACCTGCTGCATCATGCCAGTTGTTTAGGAAAGGGCTGCCTGGCTAGACAGAAAGATAATGGATCAATGAGGCTTTTGTAGAGGAGGCAAAAGAAGCTCTTTTTCAAACTCGGAGGAAATTTATAGAATACCTTCAGTGTAAAGGAACATCCTTTTTTTAAAGTCTGAACATAGTTCACAATGTCTAAGCTTTTCTTTACTTCCCTGTTCCTCCTCCCTTCTCCCCCTCCCCCTCCTGCTCCTTTTTGTCCTTGCAGAGCTATTACAAGTTCAGTTGAGTTAATAACTACACGAGAAAGAGTAATTTTCCGTTTTTCTTTTTGGAATCTTCCATTTCCCACTCTTCCAAGCACATGGAGATAGTCATCACAGCTACCATTAATCCCAAATTCCTATTGAGCATAATCAAACTATCTGGAACCTCAACCAAGCATAAGAAAATGGATCCACATAATCATGCATGATGAACTTCCTTGGGAACAGAAAAATTGGTAGGATTGGCACCTCTTGGTAAAGGTGTTCTTCTTTATGGATATCTGGCTTTCTTATCCATGAGAGTTGTTAACAGCAATGTTTAGGGAAGCTAGAAATGACTTTAAACAATAATCCCAGTGTACTTACTTCCTCAGGATCAAAGGAAAACACATTATTGTAAAGACACCAGACTTAGCACTTACTTTAAGTTGCACAAGGGAGAGACATTACAGGATTCAATGAATCATAGGTTGGCAACACTGCATAAGTTATCCTAATTGTGTCAGTTATAGAAAATTGGAAATTTTGCTTTACTCATCTGTCTGTCTGCTGGTTATATAAGTATTCCTTTGGTATAATTTTCCTAGGGAGATTATAGTTTTGAAAAAAAGAGAATAATTATTTTCTGTGAAAGTCATAGATCTGTCATTTGTGGCAGGATGTGAGTATGTACTAGCCCTCACTGCATGCTTCTTCCCTTGGACTCAGATGAAATATGACACATGTTCTTATAGGAGGAAGAGACCTATATTGGCATCTGACATTAGTTGCCTTGTAGACACATGACTCTTCTATACAGGAATTGATATTAGTGTGGTTTGTTGAGTTCATGACTTTACATTGGGAGGAATTGCATTGCAGGTAAGACAGTGTGAAACACTCAGAGAAACAATACTTTTTAAATAAGCCCCTCAGTAGATGAATGGATCAAGAAATTCTATACTTCCATCAGAGAGAATGACATTGCTCCATTCATAAGGAAATGGAAAGACTTGGAAAAAATCATACTAAATGAAGTGAGCCAGACCCAAAGAAAAAAGGACACTATGGTTTCTCTCATAGGGAATAATTAGTATATGTCTAGAATAGTCCTAGAAGAAGATCATAATATCTCAATAGCTATGTCTATATGAACACATAAGATGATGCTAAGTGAAATGTACTCCAAGTTATGGAAATAAGTGGTTTATCATTGTTGTTATTTTCATTATACCATGTGAAACTCTGCCTTTTTCTTTTGCCTTTCTCCCCTATGGTTTTATCCCTGATGTCATTGTAACAGATTTTGGTACCCTGGGTGTTGTATATACATTTATCAGAACTAGGGAAGGGCAGGGGAACATCAAAATGGAGAGACAAAGGATAAAAGGTGAACCAATGTAACAGCAATACTAACAAGACAATATGCTATAAATCAACTGTACAACTCCCACAGTGGGGGGGGGGGGGAGCGATTGAAAGGGGAGAAGGTGGGAGAAAAATGAGGGAGGAGTTAACACTTTTGATAAGAAATGTACTCACTACCTTACACATGAAACTGTAACTCCTATGTACATCACTTTGACAATTAATTAAAAAAGAAAAATATTTGTACATAATTAAATATATGTAATTTTGTTTTTTTTTTTTTTAAAAAGGAAGGAAGAGAGACAGAGAGACAGACAGGATAAAGTGGACCTTAAGTGCTGTGGGCTACAGGCCCAAACTGTCATCAGCTTTGGGCATTAGACAGAAGAGAGATCATTGGGAAAGAAGAAATGACACACATCTGACATTTTGACCAGTTAGACAAGTAAATTAAATTCTGTAGTGGTACGGGCGGGCAGCGCAGATGCAGAATTGTAGCCCTTGAAAAGAGGATATAGAACATAAGGCTTTTGCTACACATGTGATTAAATCTCATGAGTCCATGGAGAGGAAAATTGAGATGCCGGAGAAACAAACGATGTTGTAAAAACTGAGTGCACTGACCGAGCAGTGGGTGACGATCCCTAAGGGAGATAAACAGTTTCTAATGATTTCTGCTGCAGCTAACTAGGACGATAAGCTGCAACTTCCTACCATCCAAGAACGTAGCTATCATCTAGACAGTATTCCAGTCAATATGAGCTGCTGACTCCAGAAACAAGCGATATCAAGCAAGTCAGCAATCCTTATTTCAAATATTTTTTACTTTCTTTGGATGTTTGCTGGACAAAATTTCAGGATTTTTATTTTTTTGCATGATATTCTTTTATTCTTTCTATTCCTAGAAGATCTTTCCTTCTTTCCTTCCTTCCTTCCTTCCTTCCTTCCTTCCTTCCTTCCTTCCTTCCTTCCTTCCTTCCTTCCTTCCTTCTTCCTTCCTTCCTTCTTTCCTTTCTTCTTTCTCCCCCCTCTCTCCCTTTCTTCTTTTAACCTCTTCTCCCTCCCCATCTCTTCCCAGTTCCCTATCTCCCACCACCCCTCACTTGTGCTGGGGGTTTGAATTTATGGCTTCTTGCTTCCACTCAGCTTTTTCAGTCATGGCTGGTGCCTACCACTTGAGTCATACCATCACTGATAGCTTTTTAATAAATAATAGGAGATAGAGTTTCTCAGATATTTCTGTACTATTTGACTCCAAATTGAAATATCAGGGCTTAGCCTCCTGAGTGGCTGGAATTATAGGCATGAGCTACTTATACCCAGTTTGACTTTTTTTTTTAATTCCATATACTTGCTTAAAGTATATGACTCCACAATGGAGTCATATAAAAATTACTTATCTTTTGATCTTTTACAGGTTCCTGGTGTTGGTGGGTTGCAACCTGTAGAACAGAATTCACAAAGGAGATGTTGTGCTATCTTTCATGTTTCTGTTGAATGAACCTTTATTCTCACTTTAATCTTTATAAGACAGGACAGAAAACAGAAGGGACAGTATTTAGATAGCATAGCCTGTTCAGTTCAGAAGAGGAACTCCTATCAAAACGGAATTGATGACACCTAGCACGAAGGGAAGATGGAGGAAAAAGATTTCATGAGCTTTAGTTGAAAGAGACATGGAATATTAGCCAAGCTGGTGTAATTGCTGACCTAATTCAATGAATCTTCCAAATAGTAGTACTTTTGTTTAGCCTTTTGTTTCTTTCCCTAGGTTGGGTTTCTTGTTCTTGTACAGGCCAACATGAAGTGTGATCCTCTTATTTACACTTCCCATTGTAGGTGGAAAAAAACAAGAAAACAATACCATCTTCAGGTACTGGTTGAGGTCAGGCCTTACAAACTGTTTGACCTAGCCTCTAAAAGTGATCTTCCCCAATGTTCACCTTATGAGTATCTAGGATTACAAATAGGCATCACAGTGCATTCTTAAGCACATTAAAAAAAGTGTTTCAGAATTTTCTCTGGAGGAGAATTAGAACTTGATATCAGGACTAAGAGTCTACATTATCCATAGTGTATTACAGTTTCGAAACTCACAATGGATAACACTTCCTAAATTTGTGCAAATTATAGCAATGCTGTTCTTACTATGTCATGAAAGTTCAATCACTTCCAACCTATGTATATATTTTTAATGAACATCTGAGTTAGAAGTATTTCAGGTATTCTAGTTAATATTAGAGTAGTAGATGTTTGTAATCTCAGTGATACAGGAGGCAGAGATTGTGAAGACCATGGCTTAAGATCAGTATTAGGAAAAAGTTAATGATCAAATCATTTCCACAAACAAGCTAGACATGGCAGCTCATGCTTCATATCCCACCTAAAATCCAAATAGAGGTGGAAGCTTGAGGTCTGAGTCTCATCCTTGGCCTATAGGAAGGTATTCATTCCCAGTAGAATTTTCCTCATTTGCTTAACAGGACAGTCTTTCACAGTGTTCTTGCTCTGCAAAGTGCTTTACCTTATCTCCTGCTTCCTGATCCAATGCACTGAAGGGAATAACAATAGGTGTGTTATAAAGACACAACAAGCCATGCTGATGACTCATGCCTGTCATCCTAGCCAGGATGGTAAAGTTAGTGAGACTCTCATCTTCAGTTAACCACCAGAAAACGGAAGTGGCCCTGTGGCTCAAGTGATAGATTGCTAGTCTTGAGCTGAAGAGCTCCAGGAGAGCACCCAGGCCCAGAGTTCAAGCCCCATGACTGACAAAAAAAATAAAAAAGTAAATAACAACAAAAGGCACTACAAACAGCTGTGTTGTTGAGTATTTCCAGATACATAACTAAAGTGACATTTTCTATCAAATTAGTGCTCTTTATTTAGCACATACATTCAGTTTTCAAAAATGGCTTTAAGATTCATTGTTCTCTCTCTCTCTCTCTCTAACTCTGTGTGTGTATGTGTGTGTGTGTGTATATATGTGTTTGTGTCCTTCATATGTGCTAACTAAATAATATTGAGAATCTTGAAATGTGATCACCTTTTATGGGGGGAAATTATTAAGCATAAGAAGTGTTTACACTTCAGAATGGAATGAATTAATGGCAAATAAGGTTCTGTTTGCCTTGGTTTGGCCAGTATGCAAGGAGGTACATCCCAGATGAGTACAATGAATTCTTCAAGCAGGATTCTACGTGACCTAAGTTGGATTCAGAATTCCTTAGTTAAAATAATTTCAAAAATATATTTAATGGATTAAGTTATTCTATCTTCTCTGTTGAGATAAGTATATTAATGGTTTGCTAAAGTAAATCTGTTCATTACTGGTTATATTTAATAATGCATCTCTTCATCAAATACACATACATCTCATAAGTTTATCATGGCATTTTGTCATCAGCAGGGATAATTCCATTCCTAATAAATATTAATATAAGAAAGAAAGTCCCTATGCTTTGGACTATGTCCTCCTCCTCCTCCTCCTCCTCCTCCTCCTCCTCCTCCTCCTCCTCCTCCTCCTCCTCCTCCTCCTCCTCCTCCTCCTCCTCCTCCTCCTCCTCCTCCTCCTCCTCCTCCCTCCTTCCTCCCTTCCCCTTCTCCCCCTCCTGCCCCTCCTCTTCCTTCTCCTCCTCCACTTCCTCCTCCTCCTCCACTTCCTCCTCCTCCTCCACTTCCTCCTCCTCTCCTTTCTTCTTTGCACTAGGGCTATTTTCTGTCATTGGTTAGCTTGATGGCCTTTAAAAATGTAAAGATTCTGTTAATGTATGAATGCATATGAAGCTTTATTTACTATTTACAAAGGAAGGAAACAGTGTCATGTGACTACGAGGATGAATCTTTCATTTTTTTATGTGTGTATGAAATTTTATTTACACTCATTGCTTGTTGGCCTTGAATATAACATTCATCAAAAAATCAACATATTAATAAAGGGAATAGCTATTTCCAAAAATTATTTAAATATAAGCTATATCTATTTCTGAATTTCATGTAATTCATATAGTTCTTTACATTTAACATATATTAAAATATTTTTTGTTTGGGAATTCTTTTGCAATGGGCTGAGCACATGGTATTATGATATGCCTGAGATTTTATGGCATTTCTTCTTGCTTATTTTCTCTCAGAAAAATACACTGCCTGTGTAATTAATTTCAAATCTCAGAGTAGTACACCTTAATGTTGAAAACATGACAGTTACCTAGTTTGTTACCTGAAATCTTTTATTTTTGTGCCAGTTCTAGGTCTTGAACAAGGGGCCTTCACCTTATGTGGCTTTTTGGTTCAAAGCCTTTACCACTTGATCTATGTCTTCATTTGTTGGTTAATTGTGGATAATCATCTCTCAGATTTTTCTACCTGAACAGGCTCCGAACCACAATCCTTAGACCTCAGTTGTTTGAGTAGCTAAGATTGTAGGCATGAGCCACTGGTACCTAGCTCTGAATCTTAATTGTGGTCATATATACTAATGAAAATACTAGTACTAATATAGCTCATCATAAATGAAAGAGAAATCTGTGCACATATACTTGCGCATCTCTATCTAGATAAAGTTCTTCACACTGGCCTACGTGCCTGCCTGCCTGCTTGCCTCCCTCCCATTCTTTTTTTTTTTTTTTCCTTTGGTCATACTTGTTTTCTTTTTTATTTCCCCTGAAGATTGAAAAATGTAAGGCTGACAGAGCAGGTTCACTTAAGAGCAAAAGAACAAGGAGACAGCTGGTGAAGAAGGCCCTTCTGCAAGTCAAGTCTCAGGGTTTGCTAGATATAGGCTCTCCTATGCTCACACCCCTAAAGATGCTGGTCTGATTGGTGGAGGGGTGGACATGCATGTGGCAAGGCTTGTGATTGATTCGTACTTGTTTTTGAACATAGCTTTTTGAGCTTGCTAGGCAGGCACTCTGCCACTTGAACCATGACCCCAGCCCTCATCTCTTTTATGCTTGCAGGTATTTTTCAGTTAAGGTCTCAAGTTTTTGTCTAGTCTGGACCTCAGAAAAAGATCCTCCTACTTAGCACTTTCTGTGTAGCTGGGATTATAGATGCATGCTAACACATTCAGGCAATTTAATGAGATGGTATGCTGATTTTTGTCCAGGCAGGCCTTAAACCACAATTCTTCCAGTTTCCGTGTTGTAAATAGCTGGGATTATAGGTATGAGCCACCTCACTTGGACACCTTGGCCTTTTTTGACACACACAAGCTTCCAGGACAGTCTCAGACTTTCAGTATGTGATAGAATGTAATATCTCAGCTGATCTCTTTCTGGATATTTGTGCTGAGCTGAACCTTTTGGAAAAGAGGAATGTACCAAGTAAATGGTATAAATGCAGAACTCTGAAGGAGAGGGTAGAATTTAGAAACTACCTCCTGGTATTTCAAATTTTGCCTGTCTAGCATTGATAATAAAAGAAGAGTAGTTTATGAATAAAAGACTGCCAAATTTGCTCAGTTTTATTTCTCCAGAATGAATTCCTTGGATGATTCACTATTCACAATTTAACTAGTGCTTTGGTCTGTATAACATTCTTATAATTCATATATATATATATGCACACACATACATATATTTATCACAGCACTTGAAAAATTTTGATAGTTTTGTTCAACAGATGTACATACTTACTGTAGCATGTATCCAGAGTTCTTGGCCTTACATTGTTAAGTAACAATCTAATGTGTAGATATATCAAATTTTGTTTACTCATTCAACAGTTAATGAATCTTGTATTGTTTCTTGTCTTTAGCCTTTATGAACTGATTTCTCTGCCTCCATCTGTCTGTCTGTCTGTCTATCTTTCTTCCCAATAACCAGTTGGACCAGGTTTTTCCTAACAGGAGGATTCTTTGATAAGGTGTGAATGCACAAAGCCACAATGAGATCCTCCTTTTCTTTGGCTAGAAAATTTTGTCAGTGCGATATGTAGCCCTGGCTAGATTCAAACCATCTTGTTATCTTGGGAAGGGAACAACTGAATTTGCCATTAACTTTTCCTTGCTATAATCTCCTGTGTCATTTTCTTTCTGGTGTGTGATTTGTGCATTGTACAGTTGATTTTGTTTCAAAAATTAACTTGGGAACTAATTAAAAATATACAGTGGAAGCCAATTTTAGTTATGGTTCTAACAGATTTATTTCTTTTGAGTTTGTCCCACACTTTTTCTTATAAATATTGGTAATTTTTATTAATCTTATTTTTAATTGTTCTGGAGATTACTATTATGATTGTACAGAGTTTAAACTTTAAATTCTGAGCATTATGAGTGAAACTGTATGTGTCCAGTCTTTTATAAAAAGAAGCCACAAACCCATTTTTTCTCAAACTAGAGAAATATTCAAGAGGCACAGGCCTGAATGTGGTTGAAGACAATGAAGAAAAAGTGCAAGAAGTGACATGTTAGTTGGTCCTTGAAAAATCTATAGAAAACAAAGGGAGTAGAATATATGGAAATGTTTACACATATGCACAGCCACTCCATGTTGTTATTCTCCCATGGTTACTTTTTGGCTATTTTTCTTTATGGCCTTTGTTTTAAAATCTGAATAGGCAACTCAGAAGAAAGTCGTCTCAGAGGAAGTTGGAAATTCAGGCTCTGGGTCAGAGGAAGCAGAGGAGGGGCACATCTAATCCTCACTTTGCAGTAGACACTGAAGCATTCAGAAAGAGTGTGAAACAACTGCCAGATCTGAACAGACAACCTTCTGACACAGCTCAAGTTATCAGTGCCATTATGGATCTTCTTTGTCATCTGCATTTTTATGATTCAATAGAACTATAAATTGCTTCTGAAAATATTGACTTTTCTGTGCTACCCCCAAATGAAGCTGCCTTCTATAGAGCGCAAGCTTAATAAATGACTGTTGAATTGAGTGAATGCATGGATAAACATGGTTGTCAGATACGGTCCTGAAGAGGTGAAATGTTTAATTTAGTATGTATATTCACTTTCCATTTTGTTAATAAGAAACTACAGACTGGAGCTGCAAGATAACCTTTACTAATGAGAGTGACATTGCATACACAAACAATGGAAATCTCTTTACCAGGCTTGTAAAGTGTTTTCATTTTACAACTGAATTTGATTTGTCCTGCCAAATTTGCATGGCTCTGCTCATTATTACCAACTGAAGACTCTGTTTTACCTATTTCCCATTAAAATCATGGACTAAATTCGAATATCTTTAGCCAAATATTGTCTTATTTGTAAAATAATGATATAGTGATAATTACTGGCAGTAAAGGAGAGTTTTGAAGCTTGTGAAGCTAGGATCCAGATCCTAGGCCATGAGAATTTTAGTGAGACCATGATAGACTTCCTGAGAAACATTATTATCCTCTCTTGGAGTCTTTTTTTTTTTTTAATAAGCACATTTTCTGTGGGACTCTTGCTTTTGCCTTTATACCATACCACCTACAGAATCATGGTGAGTGCTATTTAAGAGAGAGCATCTCTATATACCAATTATAATAGGCAGTGTGCCTTATTTTAGTGTCAGTACCATTTCACAGATGACGACCTGATAAGTGATGACATTTTACATACTTGGCAGCTGCACTGAGAGAAAGCTAACCTCTGCTGACTTTCTGGCTAAAGTTTCTATAGGTTCCAATGAACCCAACCAAAACTTTACTAGAAAATTTGTGCCTAAGTTAGCTTCTGGGCTCCTAAGTGATATGCTGTCAGCCCAGTTCCATTTGCATGTGGAACAGGGTGATGGATAAATCCTGTGTTTTGCAGAGGGCTTGAGCTCTGCCCTGCTAATAGCAAGGGCTCAGCCATTTTCTTCCATAAGTACTCTTGGACTTTAACTTGAATCCCTCTTCTAGGCCAGAGCCAATTAATTTAGAGCTTGTGGCATAGAAGGATTTTTAAATCCTTCTTTGTAGGAAATCTTCCAATTAAACTGAGTTATTTAAGAAAATAACTGTATATAAATTGTATATTATGTGATAAGTCTAGAGACCAGTATTTGCTCAAGGGAAATATTTTAATAGGCAAAAGCGTACTTGATATTCTCTATTTTCTTAAGAAGTGATTAGTATTTTGTTTGTTTCTCTTAGTGCAACTTCTCACTTGGAAGATATTTCTCTTAAGAACAGATATCAGAAAGGAGGTACATATTAAGAAATAGAAACAAAATAAATTTCAAGTTTATTTTCACACAGTTTAATTGGCAATTTAAAATGCTTATCTACAAATGATAAGGGAACTTAGAAAATAAGCTAAGTAAGAGGAAATGAATTAAGGTTAAACATGTCCAAAACTTTATTACTCAAGCAGTGAAAAATAGATGGGTAGTATGACTCAGGAAGAAATCTCAAACTTGGATGTAACATCCAGCAAGTTTCAGTGATTATGTATCTTTACATTGTTTTGTTTTTGAAGAGGAAAAAATGAGAAATGCAATTAATATGGTTGAACTCTGCAGGATAAATATTATTATTTAATGATGTATAAAACAACTGTATTCTAACAGCTTCATGCTGAGCATAGAAATGAAAAAAAAAACCCAAATTTATGTGTGTATAAGTATGCATTTGGAACATTCAGTTCTTTATTTTGAGCACATGGACTCATTTAACTTTGTTATCTATCAAGTGAATATTTTGGGAGGCATCATGCATGCCACATTATCCTCAAAGCTCTAAATGTCAAACAGAATAAATCTAGACATAAGGATTGAAACATAAACATATCCATTTGCTGATGGGCCATTTCCTTTGCCTACTTCACTAATTCTACTAATGTAAAAGATACGTTGTGATAAATAATAATGCCATTGACATTGCTGAGTGAGCACCTGACAAGGCCAAAGTACAGTGAGAACTGAGTATATCAGCACCTGAGAGAGATGGTCCTCGTCTCCGGAATTTTAAAACTCCAACTCCTTGGCAAGTTTCACAAGTCAAAGGATTATCTATAAAATCCTCCTTTTGTCTTTCATCATACTTCCAGCTCGCTAAGCTATCCGGGTTGTTTTGTGCACATTCTCCAATTTCATTCCCATGTGCTCCTCCTTGTTTTGCTCCAGCATCATGGCCTGCTCTCATGTTATGTAGCTTCACAGACTTGACTTGAACATCTTTTGCCTTTTGTTGTTGTTGTTCTTAAAAAAATTACTCTTTTAATACTCTTTTAGGGTGTTTTCTCTCAGTTGAATTATAGTTATTTTCCACATGTTTTATTTTCTTAAAAATAGAAGTTTTGTGGGCTGGGGATATAGCCTAGTGGCAAGAGTGCCTGCCTCAGATACACGAGGCCCTAGGTTCGATTCCCCAGCACCACATATACAGAAAACGGCCAGAAGCGGCGCTGTGGCTCAAGTGGCAGAGTGCTAGCCTTGAGCGGGAAGAAGCCAGGGACAGTGCTCAGGCCCTGAGTCCAAGGCCCAGGACTGGCCAAAAAAAAAAAAAAAAAAAAAATAGAAGTTTTGTGAACATGTAAGTTGTGTTTTAGTGTGTTTTCCACACCATGTTGGAAAGTGTCTGTTTTAGGAGCTTAGGTAATGTCTTATAAAGACATTATTTTAAAGGCAGAATTCCACTTGCAAACACACAAATATGAGTAGAAGCTGTTCATGAATTTCTTCATTCTTTTTTAATCGATTTGGGGGCTTGAACTCAGGTTCTAGGTGCTGTCTCTGAGCCTCTTTGTGCTTAAGGATAGCACCATACCACTTGAACCACAGCACCGTTTCTGGTTTTTGAATGGTTAGTTGGAGATAAGGGTCTCACGGGGTCTTTTCTGCTCCAGCTGGCTTTGAACCACAATCCTCAGATCCCAGCCTCCTGATTAGCTAGGATTACATACAGTCATGAGCCACCAGCGTCAGGCAAATTTCTTCATTCTTCATTCTTTAGCTTTACTATATTTGCTGTTTGCATTTGTCTTTTTCAGTGTTTCTGGGGTTTTCAATTCAGCACTTTGCTCATGCTACAGAGTTGCTCAATGATTTGAGCCACTCCTCTGGTCCTTGGTCTTTATGTTATTGAGCCTTTTCAGATCTGAAGCTTCCTTCCTTTTTAAAAGTGAATTTATAAAGTGGAAAAAACAGTACTAGCTCCAATAGGCAAAAAGAAGTAGACTTAGTGGAGAAATGTCTTACTGGAAATGGATTTTAATAAAGAAAGTTACTAGTAATTTACTTGCTATAATTTTTTGGGTCATGCTTTAAAGATATTAAGAAGTGATGTTATAACTCTTAAGATGCATTCAAGGCATATTTTTGGATTTTATAACAGTCCAAGTCAAAACACTGTTTTTTTTTTAATTTTTGTTTTTGTGTCTTGGGCTTGAACTCATAGCCTCAACACTGACCATGAGCTTTTTCATTCAAGGCTAGTACTCTTCCTTGACTTGCTCTGGCAGCTTGGGTTGGTCTCATGTTATGTAGCATCACATGCTTGACTTGCATGTCTTTAAAACATTTTCTTTGCCTTTTGTTATTGTTCTTAGTAAAAAAAAATCTTTTAATGTTCTTTCAGGGTGTTTTCTCTCAGGAGAATTATAGTTACACAGCTTCACTTTGGCTTTTTTGGTGCTTAGTTGGAGTTAAGAGACTCACAGACTTTTCTACTTGGGCTGGATTTGAACTGCAATCCTCAGATCTCAGCCTCCTGAGTAGTTAGGATACAGATGTGAGGCACCAGTGCTTGACAACAATACTATTTTTTATTCATGCATATAGTGATTGTCACTAGTATAAAAGAAAACAATTTAAAATAATTTCCTCTGGTGCTGGGAATGTGGCTTAGTGGTAGAATGCTCGTCTTGTATGCATGAAGCCCTGAGTTCGATTCCTCAGCAGCACATAAACAGAAAAGGCCCAAAGTGGAGCTGTGGCTCAAGTGGTAGAGTGCTAGCCTTGAGCAAAAAAGGAAGCCAGGGACAATGCTCAGGTCCTGAGTCCACACCCCAGGACTGGCAAAAACAAAAACACAAAACAACAAAACAAAACAAAATAATTTCCTCTGTTTCACGGTTTTATTTTTAAATGCAGAGCTGTAGTGCACTGATTATGCAAAGATCTGGACTGCCAAGGTTCAAATAAGGTAATTAAGTTTTATAGTTTTTGTTTCATCATATGTGAAATGAATCTCTACTTTGAGATAATATATAGTATATATGTGGGAGCACTTGTACAACATGTATGGTTTATGTAGCTGTTACTGCCGTAGGGTACACCTTTCAGTAATGACATGTATTAGATTGGGAAAAGAGCTTCATATTCTAATTTATTGTTTTTGAAATAGTCTCCTTGCTTTACTTCTCTTTGTGCAATAACTCCTGTTTATTCCACTGATTTTAATTTGACTTGTTATTTTCCCTTTTCCCCAACATTTAGCAAAAAGAAGCTCCCAAATAACTCTTTTCTAATCCCTAAATAGATATTACACAAAATATATAGCTACTTAATTTCTTTAGAGACTGTTTACTGGAATAACCGACATTCATGTTTCTTAGTGTTTTTATTAAACAGTAAGCTTCATGTATTTGTTAGTGCCTAGCAAGCAATAGAACTCACTCTATTTAAGAATAGTCTTTAAAATAGAATAGTGACAGAGAGTCATTTAGATGGCTCCTTGGAAATTTGAGACTTCATGTGCCGAAGAATAACACAGGATTCTTACTAGTTACAAAAACAACCCCAAATGTACTAGAGACATAAATGAAGACCTGAAACTAAGGAGATTCTGGACAAAACAGGGATGTGTTTCAGAACATTAGAATGGACAATTATGTTGTAGACAAGACCCCAAAGGCACAAACAGAAAGCGAAAATAGAAAATAAGATTATATCAAACTAAAAAGAACCTGCAAAGGAACTCATTAGTAGATTATGAGACACCCTACAAAATGGGAATACATATCTAGAATATAATAGAGAACTTCAAAACCCAACAAGAATAAAAGTAATGAACAACAATAGCAACCTCTCCCCTCCAATCTAATTTAAAGTTTCAGTCACAGGAGAAATGCAATTCGAAAGTAGAATAAAATAGCATTGTACTCCACTATGATAACAGAAAAGGATAAGAAATGGGATATGGATAAGGGAACACTTGCCCATACTATTTGTGGGATTATTAACTAGTAGAGACATGATGGAAAGCACTAGGGATGCTCTTCAGAAACTTAAACACAGAACCCATGTGTAATGTAGCAATTCCATTTCAAAGGAAATGAAATCAGCAACCAACAGTCACTATGACTATTCACACAAGCCCCAAAATGGAAACAACCCAATGTGTCATCCTCTGATGAATGAGTGGAGGAAATGTGGTGCATATGTATCATGAACACAGCATAAAAAAGAATTAACTCTTGTTGTTCAGAAAAACATACAAAGAAATGGAGATCATTATGTCAAGTGAAACAAGGCATGCATAGAAAGACAAGTATCACACAATCTCACTCATACATGAGGTATAAATCACTCCAAAGATGATGAAAATAGCAAGGAGGTGAAAGGCCATTAGTGTTAATTTGTTGTTAGATAGGAGTAAATTCTTATGTGTTACTGTGCACTAGACTATAGATAATGACTATATATATAGATAATGTGTATTTCCAAAAGCTAGGAAAAAACTAATTTGGATGTTTTCACGATAAAAATAACAATGGAAGATATAGTTCTGTGAATTCTGACTTTAAATATGGCATCATGTATACATGTATCATAGCATCACATGGTTTCTGTGAATTTTTACTTTAAATATGGCATCATGTATACATTTATCATAATATCACATGGTACCTCATAAATATGTATGATTTTAATTCACTAAGTCAGAAATGATTGTAAAGAAAAACTACCCGCCCAATAAACAAACAAACAATGCTGTCATGAAAAGTCTCATAAGTAGGTCTTGGGCACATTTATGAATTACTTGTAGGATAAATTCTCTGCAGTTGAATTGCCAAGTCACAATGTGTTTCATTTGATAGCTTTCGTTAAATTGCCTTCTGTACAGATGATACTATTTTGCACTTTCACCAGCAATGAATGAGATTACCTTTTTACTTTTCACTATCACAGAATGACTTCAATCATTCTAGGCTCTGCCAGCCAAATAAGCAAAAAAAAATATATACCTTGATGCAATTTTTATTTGCTTTCTATCTATAATGAGTAAGATTGAGCAGGTTATTATAACATTTGTAGTGCTTCTTTTAATTTTCTGTTTATATTGTTTGTCTCCTCCCACTGATGGTCATCTTTTTCATTGACTTACCTAGTCTTTACAGTTTGAAAAATAAATTTTTATCTTACAGATTAATTGTAAATATGATTGTAGTTTGTCAAATATTCTCTGATTTTGCTCTCAGTGTTATTTGGAAATTGTCTTCTCACTTTACTTTTGGTGATATTTGCTAAGGGGGGGATTTATTTTTATCTGACTAATTATGTGTGCTGACCTCCACATGTTTATATCACTAGATGATTTTTTTTCCTCGTCATATACAGGGGAACTTAAATCCAAATGTGTGTGTGTGAACGCGCGTGTGTACGTGTGTGTGTATGTGTGTGTGTGTGTGAAGCCTATGCTTTTTTAGTGGTTCCCCACTTTTTCTCAGAACACAAGATAAGCTTGTATTTATGCCATGGTACACGTGGTTATTCATAATAATTTATCTAGCCCCACCTGTCATGCCTCACAGATATGCTCTAGCTAGCATTCAGCACTTTGGTTTTAATCTCTCCTTTATACTTTGTCTTGGTCTTGCTCTTCCTCTAGTTACGACCCAAGTAAACTTCCTTTTTCTTGTTTTTGAAATGTTCTCCTTGCTTTACTTCTCTTTATGCAATAAATCCTGTTTATTCCACTCATTTTAATCTGACTTGTTATTTTCTTTCAGAAGTTCTAAAGTCCTCTTCTCCAATGAAGATTGTATATACTTCTTATGCCTTTTTATTGATACCCTAATAGGAAACTAGGAGGGTAGCCTATTTTCTGAGAATAGAATTGCTGCTGTTCTTCTTGCTCACTATTTTGATAGCATTTTAATTGAAATATAATTCATGATCTACAGTATTTGCCTATTTAAAATGCAATTGAGCAGCTTTTAGTACATTCACAAAGTTAATGAAACTGCCACTACAGTCAAATTTACATCTTCATTATCCCCAAAGGAAATCCCATGCTCTTAGCAGTTCCCTAGCCCTTTGTCCCACAACCTTAACCCATAGGTAACAATTGATGGGGACTGAATATTTTTCTTTATAGATTTCTCTAGGCTAAACATTTTTTATAAGTAAAATCTTGCAATGTATCTTTTAATGTCTGGCTCCTATTACCTAACACGGTTTTCAAGGTACATCATTTTATCTTAATATTATAGTATTGCATGGATATTTCACATTTTATGCATTCATCTGTTACAGGTCATTGAGACAATTACATTTTTTGTGTGTTGTAATGCTGCTCTGAACATTCATATACTATTTTTATGGTGTATGGATGTATGACTATATAGATATACATGTATATGTGTACTTACTATATCTTTTTCTATATATATTCTTACCAATTATGTGTATAAATAACCAAGAAGTAGAGCTACAGGATCACATGGCAACTCTGTTTAATCTTTTGAAAAACTTCCAACCTGTTTTCCCACTATAATTTCCCATGAATTTCTAACAGCTGCGTTTGAGGATTCTATTGTCAACATTTGTTATTATCTGTCTTTTAGTATAGCCACTGTACTTGTGTAAAAAAAATGAACTCTATGTTATGGAAACAAGTGATATATCACTGTTGTAATTACTTTCAACATGCCATGTGAAACCGTAACTTCTATTGTCGATGATCCTCTTGTATCCCCTTCCTGTGGTTGTACCTGCACTATCACTGTATCTTATCTGAGTACATTGGCAACTGTATATACTGGTATTAGAACTAGGAAAGTGAAAGGGAATACCAAAATTGAGAGACACAATATAAAAAGACAAACAACTACAAAAGCAATACTTGCAAAGCTGTTTGGTGTCAACCAATTGAACAACTCATGGGGGGAGAGGTAAAGGGGGAGGAGGAGGTGGGAATAAGAAAGAAGGTAACAAACAGTACATGAAATATATCCAATGCCTAATTATGAAACTGTAACCTCTCTGTACATCACTTTGACAATAAATTAGAAAAAAAATAAAATGAGAATGTTGGAAAAAAAAGTTGCATCTTTTTTGGAGATGATTTACAACTCCCTAGTGGCTAATGACATTGAACATTATATATGTTTTCAAGCCATTTGCATGTTTTCTTTGGAAAAAATATTTTTGTCCATTTTAGACATTGGATTGTTTACCTCATATCAGTGAATTGTATGAATTCTTTATATACTCTGGTTAGGAGTTTTTTATTGGATGTATGATTTGCAATATTTTCTCCATTCTGTGAGTCTTTAGTTTTTAATTGTCTTCTCTAAGAGGAAGAAGATTAATTGGCTCTTTAATAGTGGCTCTTGAAGCATAAGTGTTTTCACTTTTGATGAAGTACAATGTGTATTTATTTTTTCCTTTTTATTATCTGTAGTTGTACAAAAAGGTTGCATTTAACAAAGCAGTTTATGAATACTATATATCTTGATCCATGTCACCCCTTTAAAAATTCTCACCCATTGCTCCCCTGCCCATTCTTTTCCTTTTCTCCTTAATTTTGTAGGATTCACATTAGATTCTTTACTGAATTCTTTTCCTCTTCTCCTCTTCATTTATCTACAATTTCTTCTTGACCCCACCCTACCCCTTTTGAGTATCTGCTTCCTGGTGTTTTATTTCGCTGAACTTTTTGCCTTTCCAAGGAATTACACTGAGTTCTCCCTTGTTTCAGCTACTACATTCACAAATACTTGCATGCCACCCAGCATATTTACTTACAAATTTATAAGCTAAATCTAGCTTTCACATATATGTAAAAACATGTATCCTTTGTTTCTCTGGGCCTTATTTATATCATTTAACATAATTTTTATGTATCTTTCCATTTCTTTACAAATAACCCAATAACATTTAATAGACAAGAAAAATTCCATTGTGTATATATACAGCATTTTCCTGATCTACTTGAAGGACATCTGGGCTGATTCCATATTGTGGCTATGGTTGCATGTCAGGGTTTTTAGCCGCCCCCCACCCCCACTCCCCACGACCTGCAGAAGAGATCGGGAAGGCACCCCAGACCGGAAGAGCCAAGAAAGGAAAGGGCCGACAGAAGGCCCACACCCAGCCCTTCCTCTCCAGAGGACAATCAGATGCATATGGGAGGCAAGTCGGTGCAAGATCTCATTTATTGAGGAAGTACATACAGCTAAATAGGGCACAGGAGCCAATCATATCAAAGATTGGCAGGAAGGGGAGGGGTATAAGGGGAGGCATGAGCTGTCTGTAAGGGCGGAAGAGCTGGGCCTCACAGCCCACAGAACTGCCTCAGGGTTCATCCTTAGGTGCCATCTTAGCCACATGTGGCCCCAGGACTGAGAAACAGGCGGGGCCAGCTGGTTGACTTCCAGGCGCATCCCATAGTTGCATATTTCTTTAGGAGTTTGTGTTAAATGTGTTATGTCTTTAAAAATCCATTGCTTATTCCAACTCGATGAAGATTTAAAGTTATATTTTCTTTTAAGTGTTTTATATTTTTACACCTTATTATTTGCTTTTGTTCCACTAAAAGATTGCAAATATCATGGAGAAAATATTAATGTTCTAATGTGAATATATTGGAATCCTATTCCCCAGTGCCATGGGATTTGGAGATGGGCCCTTTCCCTTCCAGCTTGGGGTGTAAGATACAATCCCTTACTTCTATTTATGATGTTGGAACTAGTCAAAGATAGAGCTGGTGACACCAGTAGGACCTGTAACCACTATTGGCCTGGATATATTTGCTATACATCAGACCAGTTAAATCAGAGTCTATGGAGATTGGGCCAATCATCAGCTTTGCAGATGATTATATAAGTAGCCAAAGGTGACCAAACATAAAGCCCAATGATTAAGAATATCAACTGCATCACTTGACACCATGTTAGGCATGCAGAATCTTGGGCCCCATGTGAGTATCAGAAGGTACCACTAACAGTATTCCTAGGCTGCTCATTTGGTCGTTCATATTTCAGGTGCACTATTCTTTAAATTTCAGCATTTTCAAGAATCCTGAGAGGAACTAAGTAAACAAAGATTCTTAGACTGGACACCTGAATTTCAGATTCAGTAGGTTTTGGAGGAAGCTAGGTATTTACACTTCTAACCAGTTCACAGATGGTGACCCTTCTGCTAGTATAAGGGCTGCACTTTAACAGTTGAGCTGTAAAATCAAGTTGTTCTTACTATTGAAGAACAGGAGTCAGGGAAGACCTTACACTTTTCATGGATTAAAATGCAAAAGTTCTGAGGATACACAGTCACTCTCTTTCACTTTTGCAGTTTGATAACACCTACTTTCTTCATGTGGGGAGAGAAGAGTTAGTAGAGTGGAACAGCTGGAAGCTCTGTCCCGAATTCATTTTTATGCATGTGAAGGTAGTGGGGCCTGAACTTCTGGCCTGGGTGCTGTCCTTTAGTTTTTCCACTGTGGTATGGCTCTCAACCCCTTGAGCTGTAGCTCAACTTCTGGCTTTTTGCTGGCTAAATGGAGATAAGTCACTACTTTTCCCACCCTGGCTGGATTTGAACAGTGATTTTCAGATCACAGCCTCCTGAGTAGTTAAGATTACAGGCATGAGTCACCAGTACCCAGCTCTGTCTTTGATACTTCTGAAGAGGAAGAAAGTTTTTTTCTTGCCACAATATAGGAATCTCAAAATAGGATCCAATGGTCTCTCCTATACTTACTCCAGTCTTACAGAGAGGAGAAGGTTCACGCCTTCCCTATTATACCTTATGTAGGAGGCAAAATATAGAGGAAAAGGAAGAAAAGTGTCAGTATAGATTCAAAGGGATCTCAAGTTTTATACGATCTGAAGAAAAACTAGACTATAGTGATCTCAAGTGTTACTTAGAAATGATTGTACATTTTCCTGCCTTTTTCTGTTGAAAACTGTAGTTATGGCAGTATAACCATTTATGGCTATGAATTGTGTAGTATCAGCACTGCTTTTTTCAGAAGTGGGACGAGCATGTTCATTTGAGTGAGAGCAAATTAATAGAAGCTTTGGCTATCTGTAAATGTTATGGTGTAGTTAGCACTGATTAGGAGTAACTTCAATGTGAAAAATACTAGTTGTGACATTAAATATAAGATTTAGGAACTTCAGCTTTTGTTAATTATTTAGGAGATTTTGGTAATTTAAAGGCAACAGAAAGTTAAGGCATCTTTTCTCTATTTGAGTCTTCTACTCCCTTCCCCTTATCTTGAGGCTCATTGTGTTTTGTCATTAATATTAATGGAATTTAATGTACAATGAGACAGAATAAGCTCTGACTTTGTATGCCAAAAGTGATTATGAAATCAGTGTTTAGGAATCATAAAACACCTACTTGTCATAGAAATATTTGGCAAATTTTCTTTAAAATTCCATAAAGGTTTTAGTTTAGTGTGCTTTATTATTTTGAAACAATTATCCTTAGCTCTCACTGGCATAGAGAAATAATGTGTCTGATTTACATGCTTTGTTTTGTTGTATTATGAAGTGTAGAAAAAGGTTTCTGCTTTTTCATTTATGAGTCCCAAGTCATAAAAAACAGGTTATTTCTGTAGCACAAACTCATGTGAGACATTTTCATCTCCAAGTTTATTCCACAATTTACTTGTGAATTGTTAAGTAGACCGTAGGTATAAGTTGACTGAAATAATATTGTTTTTGCCACCGAAATTCAAAGCTTTTCTTCATAGCAGCTTAAGTCAAGAAATGGGTAGATACATGAAGTTGTTAATGAGTAAGAAAAAGTGGTAGGTAGGGAAGCTTGTTGAGACAAGTGAGAAAATTAAAGATTTCAGGTAATGGAGATGGAAGGCTGACACCAAAGGTGATAAGGAATAGTCTGATCAGGTTGTGACCTGCTAGAAAACACTAGGGCATAATCTTAAGGGAAGCCAATGAGATTGATAGATTTTAAGCTCCTGGAGAAAAGGCCATTATTTATCATAGAAACTATGGGAGAATATCACATCTAGAACAGTGTAAATTCTGTTTTTTTAATTTTAAAATTATTTTGTGTTTATTATTTTACCTTTGTACAATGGAGAGTCAATTCAACATGTCAGTCCAATGAATTTTTTTTGCCAGTCCTAGGGCTTGGACTCAGGGCTTGAGCACTGTCCCTGGCTTCTTTTTGGTCAAGGCTAGCACTCTACCACTTAAGTCACAGCGCCACTTTTTCTGTTTATGTGGTGCTGAGGAATCGAACCCAGGAATTAATGCATGCTAGGCAAGCACTCTATCACTAAGCCACATTCTCAGTCCATTCCAATACATTTTATTAAGAATAAATGTGGGGGGCTGGGGATATAGCCTAGTGGCAAGAGTGCCTGCCTCGGATACACGAGGCCCTAGGTTTGATTCCCCAGCACCACATATACAGAAAACGGCCAGAAGCGGCGCTGTGGCTCAAGTGGCAGAGTGCTAGCCTTGAGCGGGAAGAAGCCAGGGACAGTGCTCAGGCCCTGAGTCCAAGGCCCAAGACTGGCAAAAAAAAAAAAAAGAATAAATGTGGGCCGGGTGCTGGTGGTTTATGCCCATAATCCTAGCTACTCAGGAGGCTGAGATTTGAGGATCTCGGTTCAAAACCAGCCTGGGCAGGAAAGTCTATGAAACTCTTATCTCCAATTAACCACCACAAAACTGGAAGTGGTGCTGTGGTTCAAAGTGGCAGAGTACTAGCCTTGAGCTGAAGAGCTCAGGGATAGTGCCCAGGCCTCGAGTTTAAGCTCCATCACCTACCAAAAATAAAATAAAATAAAGAATATGCCTTTCCAGTCTGACTTCCTTAACTTATTCTTCATTGCCATATATAAGTTAACCATACTTAGTCCTCAAGTGTTCAAATGCTGCATTGTCTTAGTACTTCTAATTCCCATTCAGTTACTGCATGACACAGTACTGTTAACATTTTTCTTTTTCTTTTGAGACATATAGTAGATGAATTCCACAAAGCCAATGAAAGCATTTTAATTCAGGGCCCCACACTAGCTTGCTTGGCTGATACCCTATTGTTTGAATCATGCCTCCAGCCCAACTTTTCAATAAAAATGTTTAAGAATTTATAATAGTTATCTAAAACGTTAGAGGGTTTGTGTTCTTGCTACCACAGAATGAGATGAGCCAACTAAGGACAATTACTGGAATTTCTCTCAGTGAAGAGGGTTCAGCTGGGATTGACTTGTTTTTACCATGTCTTGGCTTAGGAGAAGGGGTTCTGCTCTTCGTTGGAATAGAAGAGGATGTCACATGTGAATCAAATGAACTGAAATTGGGGGGAGATCAAGAAGCTGAGACCACAAGAGGGTAAGCATGTGACTGGACTGAGCCTGTGCATCAGAACTGCTGGAGGCATTGAAGAGAGCAAGTCTCACTGGAAGGTGGGCTTAATGTGAGACTTGGAAACATCTTTCTGGTTGCTTCATTCATGTTTAAGGTGAGGAAACCTTTGATATTAAGTGTCTTTGACTGTTGCCCTCCTACTTTAAATAATTGTCTATGCCTCTGTACCTTAGCACAAAACACAATACTTCCTTTCTCAGTATGTAAACCTTATTTCAAATGACTTTGTTGGAACATAATCACCTCTAGGAAATCCTTTTTGATTAGTTCCTCCTGACATTTCAACTTTTTTGTTCTTTTCATGCCACTTTGCCTCTTGTGATCTGTGCTTATGAATTTGTCCTTTGGTTCCTTGCTTTATGCCCTTATGCCTTACAATCTTAATTTGACTTACCTTTCCCAAGGGTAAGGAGATTTTATTATCTCTTATAGTGTCAAATACAATACTACATTTTTTTTTTTGGTCTGTAAATGTTGACTTGTTTCAGTGATTCTTGTAACAAAAGCTACTTTCACTTTCACAGAGGATGCAACCTCAGTTAGTAGATTATATCTGACATTTGGAAAGTAAGTCCTGTTTTGCGGGAAGGAATTTTGTGTCCTTTAAAGCAAAGGTCTTTGTTTTCTAAGTGAGGAAAGTCAGAACTAGAAAACTAAAGTTCTTGCTCAAGGTCATTTGCAATAGAAATTTGACCAGGGTATCTGGGAAGCCAGTCGGGCCTCTTCTGGCTATGAAGTGCTGTTTTACTGATAAGGTTCAGGTGCAGCTACCAGGGCTTGCAATTAACTTTCCTGGGCTGAATCTGAACCAGTTTCATAGTGAGTCCTGCATGACAAAAGAGAAGAGTGAATGCTACCAGCATACGCTGAAATTAAATTGAAAGGAATATGACACGCTATTTAAAAATGTTTAATTTCATAAAATTCAGTGGATCAAAGTAATTACAGAGCAATAAAAGGTGAGCTGAAGCCTTAGATGGACCCTAGGAAGAGATAAGACTAGACTTTTTAGAACAGCTTCTGTTCTTCTCACAAAACATTTTCTGGTTTTGTTTTCTATTGTCTAGTTTTTATTAAACTGACTGGGTTGCAAACAAAGCCATGGTAATATAATGTGGATGCAATTTATTCATGAGCACATCTTCCCTTACATGAGGAAAATATCCATTTAAATAATCCAAATATTGCCCTGAAGATTTTAAATTGCATACTTATATAAGTGTGTCATTTATCCTTATACCATATAGCAAAACTAAAATGTTATTTACCTGATATTTATTTGTGAACTTGCATCAAGACAATGTAGCATTTTGTCTTGTAAAATGCATAAAATGCAAAAATGCATAAAGAAGAAAATTTGTAAGAAATTTCTCTGTAAACACTAAATTAAAAATTCATATTTTGGATAAAAGAATTACTTAAAAAATGTTCACAGGAATGATTCCCAGTGGAACTAAGGTTATGACATGAGTATTAAACTTCATTACAGGCAGCAGATCTGAGGAA
This sequence comes from Perognathus longimembris pacificus, assembly GCF_023159225.1. Classification (NCBI taxonomy): domain Eukaryota; kingdom Metazoa; phylum Chordata; class Mammalia; order Rodentia; family Heteromyidae; genus Perognathus; species Perognathus longimembris. Next base: position 42,216,506 of record NC_063164.1, on the reverse strand, counting down.
TGGTGGGAAGATTTTTCTTTATCAAGAATTCACTAAAGTACAGAAAAGAAATCAATGTTTTTAGAGAAAATTTAAAATTTTTTCAAGCTTCAACTTTTAGAGGTTAAAACTATTCAATAAGTATAGTAAGAAATATCAATTTCAATTTTATGTAATGGCTCATTAATGAATTGAAATAAAGTGAGAGGATAAAAAAGAGACAAAAGAAATTTAGGGTGGAAAAGAGAAACAAAACCAAAAAACAGAATCAGACACAAAGCACACCTTGAAATGGAGAGTCAACAGACCCAGTAAATAACAGACCCTCCAGTAATAAAATTTAGCCCCCCCAAATTATAACTATGTCAAATGAAGTCAGGCCCAGAGAAACAAAGGATCCATGTTTTCCCTTTTATGTGGAAGCTAGATTTAGCTTATAAACTTATAAGTAAATATGTTGGGTGGTATGCAAGTGCATATAAATGTATTAACTGAAATACAATAGATTCAACAGAGTTCTCAATTAGTGTAATTCCTTTGAAATCCCAAATCAAAACTGAGCAAAATAAAACACCAGGAAGCTGGTATTAAAAAGGGGTTGGGGTAGGGCCAAGGGAAAATGGGTAGATGAATGGACAGAAAAGGGAAAAAAATAGGTTTGGGAGGGAATGTGTAAAATGTTGAGAGAGGTGACATTGATGAAGATATATTGTATTCTTTAACTGCTTTGTTAAATGGAAGCTCCTTTATACAGCTACTTAAGATTAAAAATTAAATAAGAAATATAATTGTTGTCCTCTTTTTCTGTTCCAGAATAGCACTCTCATTTGAGCTACAACTCCACTTCCTGATTTTTGGTAGTTAATTGGAGATGTCAGACTTCTGTGTGGGCTGGCTTGGAAATGGTTTTTTATAGATGTTTTTCCCCCCAGAGCTGAGGACTGAACTCAGGGCCTTGTGCTTGCCAAGCAGGCACTCTTCTACTGAGCTAAATCCCCAGCCCCTTGGAAATGGGATTGTAAAATCTCTGTTGCCTAGGAGCTAGGATTATAGACAGGAGTTCTCAGTGTCCACTACAATTCCTAAAATAAGCTTTCATATTTATTTTTTAAGTGTGTACATTAGGTGCCAGTTTTAATATCCATTATAAAAGAGGAAAGGCAGTACTGGCCTGTAAACTGAGGCTCCCTTCTCTGGTTCAATTGCAGAGCACTGAGGTGAGAGTAGGAACTTCTCCAGCCTGACCTCTAGCCTTTGAGAAGGCTACTTGCTTTAGTTTGATGAATGTGAATGTTGTTCCTTTGCTTTTTTTTTTTTTTTTAGTTAGTTGTGGAGTTTGAACTCAATCAAGTCCTGGATACTGTTCCTGAGTTTACTCTTCCACTCAAAGCTAGCATTTTACCATTTTGAGCTACAGCTCCACTTCCAGTTTTTGAGTGACTCATTGGAGATAAAAGTCTCAGGGGGACTTTTCTGCCTGGGTTGGCTTTGAACTGTGTTCCTCAGATCTATCTTCTGAGTAGCTAAAATTACAGGCATGAGCCACCAGCGTCAAAATGATCCTTTGCTTTTAATGATGGCTCTATAAGTGAAAATATCATGTGTATAACTCTTAGGAAGACAGACAAGTTACAACAGGACACTCATGTAATAATATATTTTTAAAATTTAAATGCTTCCCACATCTCCCTTTTCTCTGCAAATGCTTGTGTGTTTCCTTTCTTAAAAATAACAAGAAATGTTTTCTCTGTATAATGATGTCTTAACACATATTAGTAAAAGTATTCATGTATGAAGCATAGAAATATACAGATTTATAGGTATACACGTGTGTAGTATACATGTTACTTTTTTAAGTATAAACTTGCTGTCTGGTGAGTTCTTCATGAATGACCTTGTTCATTGCTTGACAGGACAGGCTCAGGGCATCAATAAGGAAGCAGTGGTGGAATGAAGAGCCATTTGAAAGAAAAAGGGAGTTAATACAGGAAATTAGATGATAGCAAAAAGTGAACATTGGGTTCCCAGAATGACTCTTACTGAGAGCAAAATAGAACCACCACCAGTTCTGTGATTTCAAGACATAACACAGTAGCTGTGATCCAAGCATAGGAAGCAGAGGACACATTGCTTTTGGGATGGTCCCTATGCCCTAAAATGGCTAAGGGATATGGTATATTTGTACAGAAAAACAAATGCCAGTGTTTTCAAAACTTCATTTCCCAGCTGACAAGAAATGAAGAGGCAGGCAGAGCACCCTGTGTCACTTCTACATTGCAAATTTTATATCTCCAATTTACATTAAGAACAAGGCTAAGACAAGGTGGGGTGTATAGTTTTCACATGTACATCTAGGAAAGGGTAGGATGAAAATGGAAACTACTGACTCTATGACCACACAGAAGTATCTGATTTAAGGAAGGTTGCTGACATCTCACTTTACCCCCATGACTCAGATGCTCAGAAACAGGTGAAGTTTTACTTTTTTGGGGTCAGTCGTTGGGCCTGAACTCTAAGGCCTGGGCACTGTCCCTGATCTCTTCAGCTCAAGGCTAGAATTTTACCACTTGAGCCACAGCACCACTTCTGGTTTTCTGGTGGTTATCTGGAGATAAGAGTCTCATGGACTTTCCTGCTGGGCTATTTTTGAACCTCAAATGACGAGCCTCAGGTCTCTTCCTCCTGAATAGTGAGGATAGCAGGCATAAGCCACTGGCATGCTGCTTGTGCCTCATTGTTGATCCTTTGAAATGACAGCTGTGTACTTCCCTCCTCATGCAAATAAAAAATAAATTCCTATATCTAAACCCTGATTTTAATTGCTTCTGTATCTCTAACCAAATATATTGGCTTTCTAATTAAAATACCGTTAAAATAAGGAAAACACAAATTAGATATCAATTTATTCCTACATCTCAGTCATTTTTAAACAGTTGTGAATTTTAGTTTAGTCAAGTGAAACAGAACTCAGAACTTTTCTTTCCATTGTCACTCTAGATTAAAATGTCAGTATAAAAAGTGTATTATATGTTGAGTGCTTTTTAAAATTATTTAATAAACTTGGGGCCTAGGCACTGTCCCTGAGCTTCCTTGTACTCAAGGCTAGCATGCTACCACTTTAGCCTCAGCCCCACTTCTAGCTTTTTTTTTTTTTTTCCATCCCTGGAGCTTGCCTCAGGGCCTGAGCACTGTCCCTGGCTTCTTTTTGCTCAAGGCTAGCACTCCACCACTTGAGCCACAGCGCCACATCTGGCCATATGTGGTGCTGGGGAATCGAACCCAGGGCTTCATGTATACAAGGCAAGCACTCTTGCCACCAGGCCATATTCCCAGCCCCCACTTCTAGTTTTTGAGTGGTTAATTGGAGTTAAGAGTGTCACAGGAACTTTTCTGCCTGAGCTGTCTTTGACCTGCAATCCTCAGATCTCAGCCTCCTGAGGAGCTGGGATTATAGGCGTAAACCACTGGTGCCTGGCTCAAAATGATTTTTGACATTTATGTTCATATTATTTATTTATTATTTTGAGGTGAGATATCACTATGTAGCTAAGGCTGGCCTTTAACTCACGATCCTTCTACCTCAGCCTCCCAAATTCTGGGATTACAGGCATGTGCTATCACATCCAGCTATTTGTGTACATTTTAATCTCAACTATTTCTTGAGCCTACATATGAATCCCTGCAAATGCATAATCTAATTAACAGCTTTATGAATTAAAGCATTAAAACAAGAGAATTCTAATACAAATGTGATTTTAAGCTGCATTTTCTTACCTTGCAAGTACATTCTCTAGTTAGTAGTAGAATAGCTTATTTTATAGCAGGTTCAGTTGTATTCTCCTCAACACTATGCGTTAGCCATTGCTTGACCATCTCTCTGCATATATGTTTTATAATAGTAAATGAACAAGTCCCTCTTGAGCAGTCAGTGATACTGACACACTACCCTGTTGAACTAGCTCAAGTGTCCTATTATTGGATAGAGTGAATGTTCTGGCATCACAGTTATCTAAATTGTGATTTTGTTTCCTTATGCTAATTTACAACTGTATTGGAAATTAACCATGATGCAATTTTCTTAGCTTGATACGAGCTATTTTTAGCAATGCAAAGTCTCTTATTGCAATTTTTTTCCATTTGGTCACAGTATTAGATGGCTACCGTGTTTAATCATTCCTAGAGATTACCACAACAAAAACATTACCTTTATTGATGGCAATATATTCCAAAATAACAAAAGTAATTACAGGTTGACAACAATCACTATTAGAAGTCATAGTCTCTAGAAAAAAATGCCACTTGCAGTTTAAATAAATACATTATTATAGTCTAAGGTGATAGTTTTCTCTTTCACATATAGACTATACTATCATTTAATGTATCTTCAAATAGATATAATGCAAGTATAAAACCAATTTTAACATGACTTTGTAGTGTTTTAAAACTGAGGTAGACACAATTGCTCAGTAGCTATGTACAATGTGATCACATAAGATGATGCTAAGCCAAATGATCTCCAGAATATGGAAACAAGTGATTTTATTGTACTATGTGAAATTATTTCTTTTTTCTTAGGTTTATATTTAGCCCTTGTTGTCACTGCATTTGATTCTGGTACTTTGAGTATTTTATATATGTTCATCTGAATTAGGGAAGTGAAGGAGAATACTAAAATGGATGAGACAAAAGGTAAAAGGCCAACCAATGCAACAGTGATATTCACAAAACAATATGTTAGGTTAGGGGGCGAGGGAATGTGGGAGAAAAATGAGGGAGGGGTTACAAGTATGACAAGAAATGTACTTACTACCTTACATATGTAACTGTATCTCCTATGTACATCACCTTGACAATAAAATAAAATTAATAAAAGGAAAATGCCTGTTATTAATGGTTGAGGATATACATACATATTCTTTCCATACATATATGTATATATGTATATATATATAAGCTATTAAATCTAACACTGTCTCTGATATTAGAACTCTTTATTTTCGAAGAATTGAAGAGGGAAACAAAAGAAACAGAGAGAAGAGACAGTCTCAAAATTACTGTTGAGGGCTGGGGATATAGCCTAGTGGCAAGAGTGCCTGCCTCATATACATGAGGCCCTGGGTTCGATTCCCCAGCACCACATATACAGAAAACGGCCAGAAGCGGCGCTGTGGCTCAAGTGGCAGAGTTCTAGCCTTGAGCGGGAAGAAGCCAGGGACAGTGCTCAGGCCCTGAGTCCAAGGCCCAGGACTGGCCAAAAAAAAAAAAAATTACTGTTGAGCACAAAAACATGGACAAAGAGACTGACAACTATTATTTGGGTTCTAGAAATGAATATTTCTAGATAGTATGGTAGGTATAATTTTTGTTCTCAACAATTCTCTTAAATACACACACACACACACACACACACACACACACACACACACGTTGATTGTGGGGCTTGAACTGAGGGCCTAGGTTATTTTGTTGAAGGCTAGCACTCTACCACTTGAGCCACAGTGCCACATCCATCCTCATAATCTTTTTTTTTCATTTCTTTATTGTCAAAGTGCTGTACAGAGGGGTTACAGTTTTATACATACTTCTTATCCAACTTGTTAAAACTAGCATTCTTTCTAATTGAAAAAAGGTTAGTCTTTAATTGTGAGATCTGAATTTAAATCTCAGGTTCACTACTAGCTCTGTGATGGCAAACATACTGTTTCTTATTCCTGCACCTTACTAGTGTCCTCTGTGGAAATGTAGTATCTGGAGTATGTTAGGGATTTTCAAACTTTTTCTTGTGCACTGGAAACCTTAAGGCTCAGCACAGCTCAGTTGTAAAACAGATTGCCAGATCCAGTTGCTGTTGGGTAAGTTATAATACATGAAAGAAACTTCGGTCTTGATATTCCTTGGCAAATACAAGTAAGATTCAATCACTGAATGCCCAAAGTGTTGTTTATTTTTTTAAATTCATACTCAGGTTATATGAAGCACTACAACCTTTTGTGCATTTATTTTTAGGAAATAAAATTAGAAGCCATATTTCATTCTGAAGAATTAAAGCTACAATTTCAGAGATTTTGCAGTCATATCAACCTTTTGCCAGTGTGAGTTTGGCCACTTATTAGCTCTGAGTCCTTGGACATACTATTCCGCTTTTAATTGTCTTCATTTATAAAAGGGAAAATAATGTTACTCAGCTCCCAGTATGTGTGGGAAAAATTAGATAAAACAAACACAATTCTTAGAAGAGCTTTTGGTTCAATGTGAGTCATCAATTTATTATGACTAGTATATAGAAATTAGTTAGAGAATATTTTCCTTCTAATAAAAGGGAAGATCATAAAATAAGGAAATTTCCATTGTACTTTTTAGGAAAAGAATGACAGACATTTATGAAATCTATAACAGCTTCTTTCCTAGGCAGAGCTTGCTTTGACCAGAATCCTTGTCAGTCAGTATTCTCAAATTGGGAAATTAGGAACAAAGGAACAAAGGATTCTAGGGATAAAGTGAAAGGAGATGGAAACATTAACATAGCTCAGAGTCTACTTATAATTCTTTCTCCCACACAAATGGTGGCTATGTTTTATTGAGTATTTGCTTTTGCTCGCAGCATTTAAAATGTGCTACAGAGATCATTTAAATTAATCCTCACAATTTATGACATAGCTAGTGTTATTATCTTCACTTTATAGATGAGGACACCAAGACACAGAGAGATGAAGTTACTGGAAGGTATAAATCAAAGAATCAGGTTGTCATGGTGAAAATGAAAACTATTAAATCTAACACTCTGTCTCTGATATTAAAACTCTTTTTATTTTCAAAGAATAGAAGAGGGAAACAAAAGAAACAGAGATAAGAGACAGACTCAAAATTACTGTTGAGCAGAAAAACATGGACAAAAAGACTAACAGCTATCATTTGGGTTCTAGAAATGAATATTTCCAGATAGTATGGTAGGTATAATTTTTGTTCTCAACAATTCTCTTAAATATGGATTATAGCCTTATACTGAGAAGTCTCTTGTGCTTCTTGAATTTAGACTTGATAATATGACTTGCTTTAGACAAAATAAATATTAGTGTCTATGATGTAAGCAAAGGCTTCAAAGTTTTTCAATGCAGTTGGGCTTATTCCTATCACAAGCCTATATTTTATTACAAGAAGAATTTGCCTTGGTTAACTACTTAGTGATAGAGCAGACTAGGGCATACATGACTTGCAACCTACAGCCAATCTTAGACACAGATGTGATCCTAGTTGATGAATATTGATGAAGTAAGGCTGATGTTGGTATGGCATTGAGTTCTTGTGTTATTTCTTGGCAATATTAAATATATAGTATAATTTGTAAATGCTACTGTGATCTCATCCATCAAATATTCTTCAAAATTTAACATAAAAACTTAAAATAGTTATATTTAATTGTCAAAATAATAAGTTTAAAAAGGAGTTTAGAAAGAAGAAGTTCCAAAGTACTTAATGAATGGCCAGGAAATAGGACAAAAATAAATGGGTAATCTATGAAGCTAGACAAGGTACAACAAATGTCTAAATAATACTTAAATCATAAATGACAAGAAGAATCAAAAGTAATGCAAAGGAAATGCGTAAGTTCAAGCTGAAGGGTGTAGAAAAGGAAAATTGGTGAAAATAGTTGAAAAGATCTTTGTAATTGGCATTTTCACTCCTCTGATCACTTCTACCTTTTGCTTCATAAGTCAGTTCTTTGGGGAATTTGGGTTTGCATATCCTTTGGCTCTTTATAAGCAAGTGTTGGCAAAACTTTAAGGTTTGTCTTGAAATTTACTTTGAGAATTCAATTGAGGATTGTCTCATAACCACATTCTATAATTACATTCATTCATGCAGCAGTTATTTATGTGCTTGTTTGGAAAAAAATGTCATGTTAAAGTTCAAGTTGATTTTAACGTCTTTGCCTGCTTCAGGCTTTGCGTCTGTGTGGTGCTGACAATAAGGATACCGATGTCTCCTTTATGATTTTTTTTTAATGGTGTTCTTGTTCTTTTATGCTTAGAGCATAGTAAGGAGAGAGAAAGAAAAAATAATGCAGAGATCTTTTGGTATGTACCATTTTCAAGATGTTTGCATTAATATGTAATGACTTGTATGGACTTGAGAGTTCAAGATATCTGCAGGGAGAAAATTAAGTAAGACAGATAATCAGGTAGCCAACAACCTTGAAACTCAAAGGACATAAATATTCAAATAAAGGTTATATTTTTCCTTCCAATGTGAAATTCTTCTTTTTCTTCAGATGTCCATCATAGTATCCACATAATAGAAGGGGTTAGTACAAAATAACATAAAAGATATGATCTGTGTTAGAGTCACTTAAAAGTAGAATAAAGAATATATCTGTGGTGGCAATGATATAAAAGTTACATTAAAAAGTCAATAGAATCATTGCTTGCCTCTGGAGCATTGGCTCTTACTTACTTTGGCATGGGATTTACCTAGGGAGCTTAAAAAAAAATACTGACACTTTCATTCCATTCCCAGATCCTCTGATAAGAATAGTCTGGACTATGAGAATTTTACAAAGTTCTCCCAGTTATTCTAATTTGCAACTACCTTTAAGAATCATGGCTTCTGACATCTGTAGCAAAGTTTTCCACTCTGGTTGGACATTAAAATAATTTGGGAGTCAACGAATGTCAGTGAATGTACTCTACTCCCAGAGGTTCCAATTATGTGACAAAGGATGAGGCTATGTTTTCAAAGTTTCTCAGGTGATTTCAAATAGAAAAAGGGTGAAATGGAGTTCCCAGAGTTCTGGGATGACTCTACATGCTCAAAAGAGAACAAGGCACAGAGAGGAACAGAAAGAGAAAGGTACACAGTGTACCCTTTGTGGGAGATACAGGCTCCACTCTGGTTTGTGGATTAGAATTTACTCCACAAATCAACACTATTCAGAAGGCTTGCCAAGCACAAAGAAGCAAAACCACAATCCTAGTGCCTTGAATCTGGGACTACATGGAAGTGTAGGGTTACAGTTAGCATTTAGGTTTATGCTCATTTTCATGTGCTTGGGGGCTCTGCTTGCAAATAATTCCTGTGGCTCAAGGGTGTATTGAATTGCCAATTTGGAAACTACAAATGCAAGATGTCTGATGATAGTCTTACACAAACACTTTTTACTATGAATATGTCTCCTGAGGGACATGAGGACTTTAGAAAATATTATTTCAATAACAAAAGGAAAGAGAATTAGTTCTATAAGAAGTAAACCTTCAGAAGTGCCTGGAACTACATTTAGTCTCAAAATCCCACTTGTAAATTACATTTTTCATGACACAGTAGAAATATGAGAGATTGAAAAATACAAAAACACATTGAAAATATCCTTTTTCAAATTTATGATTATCTTTTATTCTGAGTAATATATAAAACATATCTATAAAATATATATGTATATACATATACATATATCTTCTTTGGAATTATTTAAGAGGTAGAACAGATGTATAATCCTGCTTTTATTCAGTTCAATAATAGTTGAGATGAGCTTACTGCCTTAATAATTCTATAGGACCTTTCAGCTCAACAATATAGAAATTTACAACTCAAAGGAACACAACTAGTGAACTAGTCTTTGAATAGTGAAAACCAATATGTTGAAGATTTAGGTTTCAATATAAAATTTATGAAGCACTGCAAATTTCATTTTAACTAAGACCAAAATTAAAGTATTTTTATGGAAATTGTTTAATTCAAACATGGAGCCATACACATTTCTAGTGGTTAGATTGAATGTATTCTCTTTGAAAAGTGAAATGAGTTTAGTGAAAATATTGATATCTTAATTTGATATCTTAATATTCTTTAATGTCAAAAGAATATAGGATATATAATTTGCAGAAAGCCACTTAATAGTTAAATTCTAGACATTAAACATTTCAGTTGGCAATATAAATGAGAGAACAGCAACTCTGGATGATATGTATGGGTTATTTTAAAGTCTTGGTAAGAAACCGAAGGTCTTAGGAACACAGGTGGTGGTTCAATTTCTTCTAATTGAAGGTCACAACTTTGGAAGATACAGAGAAACTGAAAACTGAACAGCTGGCTTTGTAGCTCTTGTCAACGAATGGAATTTTGTTTTCTGGACCACGATGCATGATACTAAACTAATGCTCCTGGCAAAAGATGGAGTACATCTAATGAAGAGTAGAAAGAACACACTTGGCAAAGGATTTGCTGACCAGAAAAAGAAGGCAGTGATAGATGAGTGGGGTAGACAAAAAGGACAAAACAAGCTGTTAAATTATGCCCTATAGAGGAAAACAAGCTGACTGAGGAATAGTAAAAATAGCAATGGGGGTGAATAGTTAATTAAGGGAAGTTATTAGAAAAGATGATCTAAAGGAGCAATATTTGTGGTTATATGGACATAAATGTTATAACTATACTATAAGCACATGTATATGTACATATGTGTATATATATATTTATACATAGGTCCATAATATTTGAAGGATTGGGGGAGGGGGGAGGGGGGAGGTAACAAACAGTACAAGAAATGTATCCAATGCCTAACATATGAAACTGTAACCTCTCTGTACATCATTTTGACAATAAAAATTTAAAAAAATATTTGAAGGATTGTGAAGAACTTCTGTATGACATGGTGGAATGAGAGCCTTGACTGGGTCATGTTCCAGGAAAGCTCTTTTTTTTTTTTTTTTTTGCCAGTCCTGGGGCTTGGACTCAGGGCCTGAGCACTGTCCGTGGCTTCTCTTTGCTCAAGGCTAGCACTCTGCCACTTGAGCCACAGCGCCACTTCTGGCCATTTTCTGTATATGTGGTGCTGGGGAATTGAACCCAGGGCCTCATGTATAAGAGGCAAGCACTCTTGCCACTAGGCCATATCCCCAGCCCCCCAGGAAAGCTCTTTGACCTTAAAATTCCAGTTTTTTGCTGTCACTTGCAGATATATTGTATAATAGAGAGAATTAAAGAAATGGGATCTTTGATGTTGGCTGATGAATTCACTGCTAGAAACTCTAGAAAGGACTAAAAATGATTTTGTCAAACTAATAAATATATTGCAGAAAGAAATATCATTTCAAAAATGAAATGCATTTTGAGTTCATTTTTTCATCCACTTTGGCCATGATTTGTCTACAAATTGAATACAAAGAAATAAACAACAGATAATGAAGAACACAGTTCAAGAACTCGAGGTCCCTGTGGTAGAGAATATGTAGCAAAGAAATGGTTGCTAATGACCCAAGTTAATAGCCACTGGGGATGTTGTGGAAATGGACAGATTTATAATTGGGCAACATCTGGCATTTCAATTCTACACAATTTGAAATGTTTATTGAGGATTTGATATTTACATGACAATCTCACATGGATAAAATGTAATTTTCCCTTAGCTGATGTTCATTTATATTCTAAATCTTTACTTTTTATATTATTAAATATTTTCCCCCAGAAACATTAGTCTGGACTCTCAGGCAAGTAAGTATTGTCATGTAACATTAAGAATTTGCTAGGATTTTTGTGGTAGAAATTGAGTAAAATTCAGTGACTGCTCAGTCATTCCAGGTTACAATTTATTGGCATTCTGAATTTCTACAATCTTCCCTATCAGGGTTAATTTGCAGGGGCTGGGGATTATGTGGTATAGCAAAATCACTGGGGAAAATTGCAGTAACAATCCATAGTGTTCCTTCTGCATGTTCTCTTTTCCTCTGTCAATATTCTCACCTTGTTTTCTTTTAAATGTATGAGGCAATTATCACTCATCTCTATTTTTGATCCATGCTATTCTGCCCTAGGGAGCTTGGGCAGGTTTCCCTTGCAATCACCCAGACACACAGAATTTGAGTTTGTCTCAGAAAGGAAGACTCCATGTTTATTCTATTTCATCCATGGTTTAGGCCTAAGGAAATGAACTTTGTGGAGCATTAGTTATACCAATGTCTATTCCTTATTTTTCAACTTTCTTTTTTCTTTTCTTTTCAACATTATCTTTAAGTAGTAGTAAAACGAATTGCCAGTTAACAGAGTTTATGAATACAATATATCTTATTTAAAAATTTTTATTGTTATTATAAAGACGATGTACGGAGGGGTTACAGCTATATAAGTCAGGTAAAGAGTACATTTCTTTTGGGACAATATCAACCCTCCCCTCCCTCTCTCCAAGTTTTTCTCTCCCATCCTTACACACAAGTTGTATAGTTCATTTTCAACATAGTGTCTAGTAAGTAAAATATATTTTGATCAATGGCACCCCTTTGAACATTTTCACCCATCCAAATCCATCCTTCCCTTGATTTTCTTAATTTTGTAGGATACACTTTGAATCCTTGGTTTTATTTTATCTGTTCTATGTCCTTCCATATTTAAGAAGAATGACAGATGAGCTTAAAAGACAGCTTGAAGAGAAAACATCTCTAGGAAAGAAGTGTAAAGGAAATGTATAGTTGAATGGTGGTTGGTATTGTAGTTTTTATGATGATTCAACACTTTGTGATATAATCAAGGAATAGTAATCAATTCAAGTTGCACATTTCTGGCAAAGAAGCTTGTTTGCTTACATGTAAGATGAATAAGAGACAAAGATAATCTCAACATTTTTACTCTACTCTGTGATTTTCCTGGCATCAGTGACCTAGTAGTGTTTATTAAAAGTATTGTTTCTGTGTGGAAACAGAGACAGGAAGAATGGCAGAGTGCTTTAGTAAAGGTAATACACCAATGACTTGCTACCCCCTTTACCCATACTCCCCCCCCCCCCACCGCTGTGGGAAATTAGCCATTTCAACATGGGTGTGAAGAATGCCAGTAGCATTCATCTTTGCAAATAGATGTAGTTATAATATTTTGTTTACTTGCTACTCTATAGGGGTGCTGTGGTGGGAAAATAATTAAAAAAATTAATGCTCTCAGAGGACTCCTGAAAACAAAGAATAGTGGCTAGTTTCCTAGGCTCAAGCCATGACAGTGGAACGTAGCTAAAAAATGAATTTGGAAAAGACTGTTAAAGAGCTCATATAAGATCTGAGGTAACAGACAGCTTGAAACAAACAGTAACTAAGGAAGACATATAGGAACATATACCAGACTGCAGAGGATCCATGTGACTCCTAGACATTTACATTGTGGCTGGCAGAGGGAATACTAACTAGAAATTTCAGAAGTTAAACCACAGGATCATAACATTTCTGAGCATTTCGTTTCTGTAAAATATACATCCATTTAATACATAGATGGTATAAAATAAGTTCATTTCATTTAATGGTAGCTGCATTAGCAGGGCACTGTGGCTTCCAAAGGCAATCTTAGTTACTCAAAAGGCTGAGACCAGGACGACTGATGTTCAAAGCCAACTGAGAAAAAATCTGGGAGAATATAAATAAATAGCAAAAAAAAAAAGAAGAGAAAATTGGCTCAAGTGATAGAGTTCCAGCCATTGGCAAACAAGCTGAGCAAGAGTTCAAGGCTCTGCATTTAATAATAGCATCAATAAAAATAATTGAATCAAATCAGGGTTATACCTTAGAAATTAACCAACATAAACCATTTCAACTGGTGAAACATATAATTATATAAATTATTTAAGTAAAAAACTTACAGTGAAATATAAGAGATACAGAGATGACCTCTATTAAAAATTGGAGCTATTTTTCTGGGTCACGTAAGTCAGCATGTACAGACTGTAATATACATGCTGCACCATAACTTGTTTAACCATATTACTTGTTTAACTGTTATACGAAAAGAACAGGAAAGGACCAAATTTCCTGTGCCTTTGGTGAATTTGCTATCATATAAGATAGCATTAAGAAGCATTTTATTTTTCAGAGGTAGCTGAGTTGATTTGTCATACTAGTTATGTCCCTTTCCAAGTATCTGAAGAAAAGAGGAACATGATGTAATATTTTTGCATTTGAGATATATTCTAAAGCTTTTGTTTATATTATTTGTTAAAATAATTTAGGTATAGTACTGAAATATAGGTTAAAAGGGCCAATATTTCAAAACTATTAGTGACTGAAATATTGTTAAGTTAGATAAGTGTTTTCTTTCTTGACAAATTTCTGCTTAAATATCAGGCTAGGCTTTCATTTTGTGGTGAATTTGTGAGAACATTGAAACAAAATGGTATTTTCTTCCCTCAACATAAAAAGGTCTGACAAGATTTGAGTTTTCTGTAAGTTTATGAATTACATGTTAGATTAAAACATGGACTCTATGGTCTCCCTCATAGGGAATAATTAGCACAGGTTTAGGCTAGTCACAGCAGAGGACCACAACATTCCAATAGCCCTTATGAACACATAAGATGATGCTAAGTGAAATGAACTCCATGTTATGGAAATGACTGTCATATCACTGTTGTAATTACTATCAACATGCGATGTGGAACCGTAGGTTCTATTATTGATGATCCTCTTGTGTCCCCTTCCTATGGTTGTACCTGCACTATCTGTGTATCTTATCTGAGTACATTGGAAACCATGTATACTGGTATTAGAACTAGGAAATAGAAAGGGAATACCAAAATCGAGAGACACAGGGTAAAAAAAGACAAACGACTACAAAATCAATACTTGCAAAACTGTTTGTAATAAATGAACTGAACAACTCATGGGGGGAAAGGGAAAGGGGAGGTGGGAGGAGGGAATGAGGGAGGAAGTAACAAACAGTACAAGAAATGTATCCAATGCCTAAGTATGAAAGTGTAACCTATCTGTACCTCCGTTTGAAAATAAAAATTTAACAAACAACAAAAATAAGTTTCTATCTAGTGGTTTCTATAAGAATTTAAATTTTTTTGAAGCAGTAGTTACATATTGTATATAAAAAGTCTAGTTGTTTCTCTATATTGTGTTTTAAATTCCATCAGGCAAACTGATTGTTCTTTTTGACTTTTTAAAAACATAAATATAATAATTCTGCAGAAATAACTTTCTTGACATTGTGTTGCGGAAATCCAATTTTCATTGATTTGCTTATTTTTACATCCCACACAGATAAGCATATGTGCTAATTACATCTGGTATTTCTATTGCCTTTATATTTTAACAACCCAAATGAAAATTTATATTTACACAGCCCCATACCTGGGTAATTCCTTAATTTTTTGAATTTCTTTTTCTTGTTATTTCAAAAATAAATACTGGAAAGGTGACAGGCCATTGGGCTAGACATTTCAGAAAACTTGTTTGTGATTGCACAGCTTGGTACTTCTTTAGGGTGCATTATATAAAAGGATGAAAGTAGCTTGTACTTGAAAAGAAGAAGCTATTTTCAGTCATATATCTTTTATAACTCTCTGTTGTAGGCAGGAAGAAAACGTGTCAAGGACTTGCTCTACCTAGAGAATTGTATCGGAGAGTTCAGTGGTCAAAAGCACAGTAGCAACACTGGTATGGTCATAGGCACCAAACATTTCTCTTTGTCTTTACATTTTATAAGGCTAGACTCAGATTTGGTTGAGTTTCCTGGTATAGTGGAAAGAATATGAAATTTAGGTTCATATATACACACCCAAGTTATAATTCTAATTATTTTTCCATTTACTATTCCATACTAATGCAGAGATCCTTACAAAACTGTTAGTCCTTCCTCTGTGAGACCAAGGAAAAAAATTCAGTGAAGTTATAGCAGTTCCCTGGAAGTGATCCCATTTTTCTCCATCAGTCAGGTTTAACAAAGTAAAGGACCTCAATATCCTTACTTAAGCAGTTATTTGATAATATTGTTTTCTAAATAAAGTAGTTTACTTAATATTATTTATCATGTTTATGTTTTTCCTATGCTCAAATAGTAGTTTGAGGAATTTTCTTTTATATATCAACATTAATCAATATAGAATGGCAACAAGGTAGCTTCAAAATTTAATTTGTAACAGTTACAGAATTTTCTTACTCTTGTTTTTTTATCTTGTAAATATTCTCCTCTTGATAAACAACTTTATCTTTTTATCTGATGGGTTGAAAATTATTTAGGAAAGTCATAATTGTGCAGTTGGCTCCCAACAATCATAGATGCTTATTAAAGTTTATCATATTTAACTCCTATCTTATTGGGGTTTTATAATACCGCTCCTACAGGCTTCAACATCTTTATTATCCTTTGCCTCTTCACACTCAAAAATTCATCTTAGGGAAAGAGTCATGACTTAAGTGGTAGGGCACCTGCCTAACAAGTATAAAGCACATAAATCAGGTAATGAGTCCATTTTTAAAAACAATGTCACCCCTTCTCTTACCACTCTCTTCCAGTTTTACTGTTCCATCCCCAGCAACAAGTTGTATAGTCTCATTTTCAGCATAGTGTCTAGTATCACTGTTGCATTTGTTCACCCTTGGTCACCCTCTTTCTCGGACCCCCTTACCCTTCCAAAGACAGATAAACTAAACAAGATGAAAGGAAAAGAAAACAAAAACAATAGTAACAACAAAAAATGTCTTATTTCCATTTCATTGTAATTAGCATTATTTTATGTGATTACATGAACATGGCTCTTGAGCCTTAGTGATCCTCTAATAAAAATATCCTCCTTTGGTCTTACTGTATGTGAATTCCTAGAGACATGTTTCGCTTATCATGTCCCAGTACATTTTTTTCTTCTACTATTCAGTGTGTTTATATGTAGATTTGTAGGCACATTCTAGTTATAACAAATGAGGGAAACCGTGCAACCTATGTTTCTTTGGGTCTGCCATACTTTGCTTAATATAATTTTTCCATCTTTCCATCTCATTATGAATGATACAATATTTGTTCTGAAGTATTAGTATAATTTCATTGTTGTATACATAATATCATATTTTCTTGAGCCCTTCATCTACTAAGGGACATCTGGGTTGATTCCCTATCTTGGCTTAGGGAAACAATCCTGCAATTATGTGGTTGTGCTGGCTTTTTTTGTGGTTTATTGGATAAATGCCCAGGAGTGGAATTGCTGGGTCATAGGAAAGTTCTATATTTAGTCTTTTTAGGAACCTCCATACTGCTTTCCAAAGTGGTTGAACAAGTTTACATTCTCACCAAAAGTGTAGTAATGTTGCCTTTGGCCAAATTTCCACCAGTATTTGTTGCTAGTTTTCTTGGTAATTGCTATTTTAACTGGGGTGGGATGGAATCTCAATGTTATTTTGATTTGTATTTATCTTTTATGGCCAGAGAAATTGAACAATTCTTCATGAATCTATTTAACCATTCTTATATCTTCTAAGAAGTCTGGACTCAGGACCCAGTGAGAAAATAAAGCTCCAGCTGGGGAAAACCTTCAAGTTGAGGGGACAAAAATTATGTAGCAATGCTCTTTTCCCTGAGAATACACAGAAAAAACATGATTTTTTGTTCTATAGGATGAGAAATTAACATCTTCTGGGAATAACATTGGGAAATAGAACATGCTTTCATAAATTTATGTACACTATTTAATATGCCAAACAACTCTCAGAAGTTGATAGTATTAACTTGATTCTACAGATAAGGAACTGAACACCTGGGGGGGAGGGAAAGGGGGGGAGGGAGAGGGACATGAGGGACAAGGTAACAAACAGTACAAGAAATGTATCCAATGCCTAACGTATGAAACTGTAACCTCTCTGTACATCAGTTTGATAATAAAAATTTGAAAAATCAAAAAAACAAAACAAAACAAAATAAACTGAGACATATATAAAAAAAAAAGAAAGAAAATCAAGATTCACAATTTCCTGAATTTAAAAACCACTGTATGTTTGATGTGTTGGGTTGAAACCTCTTTGCACAACTATTTAAAGATATTAAAAGAAATTTAAAAACCTTCAAATTAATTGAATATTAAATACACCTTACTGATGAATTTAAAACATACATTGTAAGTATCTCAGGACAAATGTCCAATTCCTAGAATTTTTTTTTGTGAACCACACTATTAATTAGAACAGTATACTATGGTAATTAGTGAAAAAAATAATGATAAAACAGCAGCATGGTTTTGAAAACATAAGACATAAAATGCAAATTACTTCTTTAGATATTAGTGCAGTTGTCTCACTCAATTCTGGTAAATCACAATAATAAAATTAAGCTTTCCACTACTCTTTCATGCAATGTTCATACTCTCATGTCTTTACTTTTACAGATTCTACCTAGATTGCCACTTTTCTGGAATTCAATACATATAAGCAGAACAAGACACCACATTGGATAAACTGACTCTTCAGTTTATTCTGGGTAGATCCACACCATTGGGTGATCGCCAGTTTCTATGCAGCTACTATAGCAATTTACCTATCCCTACCTCTAGTTATTATATGCCATAATTACTGACACTAGATGGATACTGGCAATTTGTTGAATAAAGAATAAATTTATGGATGTAAACAATGATATCTCTTGTTCAATAAGATGCAATTTTATTCATAAAAATCTTCTAACCACTTTTCTATGACTATACACTACGTATGGTCAACAAAAATAGAACAAAATTAAACAAAGCTATTTATTTTCATAATTAAGAGCACTGTCTTTCCACACCAAGATTTATCATTTGGGGATCATGAAAGCAAAAGATATCACAAGGTGAGAATATAGATATGAATGTTGACTCCAAACTGAAAGCTGGGACATGTTTTAAAGCAATACCACACTCACCAACTTTAAGGAAACCCTATGACCACAGATTTAATCAGTTAACAGTTTTACTAATTTCAAAATAAAAGACGAAAATTACCAGACATCATTGCTTTATAGTTGTCATTGTTTACTGCTGCATAACATAAAAAGCAGAGCAACAACAACAACAACAACAACAAAAAAGTCAAGATTCAAAAACATATTGGGCTAAGATTTCAAATAAGGTTCTACATTTAATATTAGAATTCTTTTACAGAGATATGTAAAAAAAATGCATGTGAACACTATGAACATAGGTGAACATGGAGGCTGTAATCACTGGCCCTACAAGGCTGAGGTAGAACCTTCAGGAGTCAACAACAACAGTTTAGGCTATATAGTGATTCCTAGGTTAGCCTGAACTATTTAGCAAACCCTGTTGGAAAAAACCTTTATAGGATAATTAACCAAACCTATGAACTCAGTATAGTAGGTGGTATTTTAGTGGTGTTTTAAAGGCTAAGAGTACTTGGTAAATACAAAATGATTTCAATCTCTTAGAGAGTATTTTAGTATTGGGTTTGCTTTTATATTAAAAAAAAGATATATTGATCATTTAAAAGTTTAAATTTTATTGTTTTTATTCAATTTATTTTTTATTTAAAAATATCCTTTTCTAACCTTTTCATATATATGTACACACACACACATATAGTTTGTCATGCTCTGTAATGGTCTTATGTTTTTCTTTTTTTCTTTTTTTAGTTTTTCCTCATAGAGCTTAGGATGGATTTAGCCTTGTACCTCAGGCTTGTAGTTTCCCTGCCTCAGATACCTGAATGATGGGATTCCAGGCGTGAGCCATCACACCCAGCTCTAGTATTGAATTTTTAATTGGCTTCTTCCTTTCTGTCCTTTTTTTTTTCTGCCACATTTAAAAATCTTTGTTTGATTAGATCACTTTTTGTCCCTTTCCCCTCATTTCTGCTTTCTCATCCTTACCTTTTAAAAATTCTTGTTTGCTTTTTTTTCTTTTTAACCATTAGATCTCTATTTCTTTTCTTCTTTCTCATTCTTCCTGCTATTTCCTTTGCTCGTTTCCTTTATGCTTTTTCTGTTTTTCTACTGTCATTCACTTATAGTATTTTTCTTATATTTTTTATTCCTATCACTACTTAATACCATTTTAATTCACTCAATATTATCTTCGCGCCACTTTTTCCCTAATGTCATTGAGGTTATGCTGATGACTATAACTGGTTACTACTATGAATCTATAGCTCATTTGACTATCTTTGACTCAAAAATCTTTCTTGTGTGGGTAGACCAGTTCTCCAGGCCTGCAATTGGTGGGTCAGTTCTAGACCATTGAAGTGATTTTTTAGAGCTTGAACTACATGGGGTCATTTTACTCCAAAACCAGTACACAAAGGTAGGAGACCCTCAAAATTGCTTTACCCTACCATGTCATGACCAAATTCTGGGCAAAGGAGGGAACTTATTGTTATATGTTATCTAGATTCCAGAACCTCTTTATGATGAGACAAGTCAGCTCAATAAGTCTCCCCTTTCTCTCTTCTGAAACTCTTCTCTTTGCTACTACAAGATCTCCTGTGAAATCCATACCCTACAGTAATCAAAGTTTTTTGTTTCTCCAAGTTTTCAGTATTTAAAAATAATATTCTGATTTTTTTTTTTGCCAGTCCTGAGGCTTGGACTCAGGGTCTGAGCACTTTCCCTGGCTTCTTTTTTGCTCAAGGCTAGCACTCTGCCACTTGAGCCACAGAGCTACTTCTGGCCATTTTCTATATACGTGGTGCTGGGGAATCGAACCCAGGGCTTCATGTATATGAGGCAAGCACTCTTGCCACTAGGCCATATTCCTAGCCAATATTCTGATTTTTGAATTTTCAGTGTCTTCGCACATCTTATCCCCCTGTCCCAGCCCCCTCCACCTTTTGTTTTGGTGATGGTCCTAAGCCTCAATTGCAGGACCTGGTCACTGTCCCTGAGCTTGATTTGCTCAAGGCTAATGCTCTACACTTGAGCCACAGTGCCATTTCTGGCTTTTTAGTAGTTAATTGGAGATGAGTGTCTCAAAGACTTTTTGCCTGGGCTGGCTTTGAACAGAGATCCTCAGATCTCAGGCCTGAGACACTAGAGCCCAGCCCCTTGAAGATCTTTTGACTCTATGACTCTGATTTGTTAGGACTAATGAATGAAACTAGTCTGCTTTCTTCTTAGTTTGAACTATCTAAACTTTATGTTGTGATAGTTATATATTCATCTACAGTTGTAAGAAATATTATAAAACAAGTCCTCTTTCATCTGGTGTCGTCCAGTGTCAATATTTCATGTAAATGAAGTATAATGTCACAAGCAAGAAATTGATATGGGCACCATATTCCAACTTTGTTGAGATTTTAGGAGATTATGTGTGTGCTTAATACTATGTGATTGTTATCTCATGCATATATTTCTGTGACTGCCACCATTTACAAGATTCAAATTAGTATATTATGCTGCTTTTTCAAGGTTATAACTATTTTCCTTCTGTAGCTGGAAATTCGTAATCTGTTCTCCATTTCTACTTTTCTTTCCTTTCAAAAAACGTTAACAGAATCACATTGGTAACTTTTCAGGTGCTATTTTTGTTTTAAAAACTCAGCATAAACCTTTGAGTTTCTTCCACGTTGCCTCATGTTATCAGTCATTTATTCATTTTATTATTGAGTAATATGACAAAATATGCATGTACTACAGTTTGTTTAATCATTCACCTACTTAAAGACATCTGGACTATTTCTGGATTTTGCTGTCACAGCATAGCTAATATTAACACTTAAGTACAAATTTTTGCTTGAACACACATTTTTTCCCTCCTGGGATGAATGTCACAACTGAGGCTATAAGTAATATAGTAAGTGTACATGTAGTTTCATAAGGCATTTCCATAATTTGTTCCATAGTAGTCATATTGTTTTATATTCCCAATGATGAATAATTCATGTAATTTTGTACATTCATTTTAGTCATTGTTAAGGAATTTAATCTTTTTGATAGGTTGTGTTATAATATCTCATTACTGATTAGTAGACTAAGTACTAAAGATGTTAAATATCTTCTCAGTTGCTTATTTGCCATCCATATGTCTTCTCCTGTAAAAATCTCCTTATATATTTTGTCCAGTGTAGATACTTTTTTTTTCTCTTGTCATTGAGTTTTGAGAATTCATTATATGCTATAGGTAGCAGCCCTTTGTTAGCTATTTGTTTTACAAACATTTTATCTCAATATACGGCCTATATTTTAGAAAGTAAAAGGGAACAAGTTTTTTCCTTTTATTTTTTAAATTTAATTAATTTTATTGTAAAGATGATGTACAGAGGAGTTATAGTTACATAAATAAGGCAATGAATACATTTCTTGTTGAACACTGTTATCCTTCCTTCATTTCTCCTATTGCCCACCCCAAACTTTCCTTCCCCCACAAATTGTAATGTCCATTTTCAACATATTTTTTTGTTAGTATCGCTGTTGCATTGGTTCACCCTTTGTCCTTTGTCTCACTATTTTGTTATTCTCCTAAGGGAACAATTTTTAAATGTTCCAGTTTATTGATTTATTCTTTTATGTCTCATGGTATTAAGCATGAGAACTCTTTAACACATCCAAGGGACTGAAGATTTCCCTAAAAGTTTGTAGGTTACATTTTACAATTAAGTATGAAGTCTATTTCAAGTTAATTTTTGTATAAGTTATGAGGCTTATCTTGAGTTTCTTTTTTTAAAAAACCTGTGAACATTCAATTATAGCATTATTGAAAAACTATTGTTCTTCCATTGAATTACTTCTGTACCTTTGTCAAAAACCAGTTGGGTGTATTTGTGCATTTCTATTTCTGTATCCTCTATTCTGTTTCATTGATCTATGTGTCTGTTCCTTTGTCAATTTCATACTGTCTCAATTACTGTGGCTGTATAGTAAGTTGTCTATTTGAGTAAAATGATTTCCTACATTATTTTTTCCTTCTCAACAGTGTTGTAGGCAGATTTGGTGATTTTCTCTTTCTGGAACAGATTCAGAATTTCTCTTAGCTATGTTTTAAACAGTGTTGCTGGCAATAGTTTAACTTCTAAAAAATAATATTTAAAATCATATTATACCATATTTTATATGGTTCTTTATGCTATTGGATAGAATATCTATTTTAATATAACAGTGTATCAAAGCAACATTTTAGTTTAAGGATATACAAGAATAACAGGATAAAACTTTTGTAATGTTTAAATTGCATGGCAAATATCCAGATAGTCATAAATTTTAAATATATATCTCAAAAGAAATTGCTTAGAAACAATTTCTCTCTAGTAACAATGATTATCTGTAGCAGTAGGATTGTGTTTTCTAATACTATTTCCCTCCTTAGAGAAATGGCTGACTTGAAATATGGGTCAAGGAAAGGACAAGGTGGTCTTCAGACATCTAATTATGCCAGAAATCAAAGAGGCTTCAAAGATTAATGGAGTCATGTCAGAAAACCCAGGAGTCAGCTTAAAGAGGCTCCCAGTGGCCAAAATTGTGACAATATGCATAAAAAAGAATGATTATTGCAGTTGTTGGAATTGCATTTATTCTGCAAAATTATTGGGAGATAAAGACAGCGAGAAGTATAGAAATTCATTTGTCACCATTTGAAACTGTTATTAAGCTAACTTTTTACTTTGAAGTTTGGAAATAAAAAGGGGAAATCTAAGTATATTTTTCTGGCCTTGTTGTGGTCTTGTTTAAAAAAAAGCCCCACTCTATTTTAGAACATAATTATTTTGTAGTTTTTATAGGAAGAGATAAGCAATGGAGTTAAAGCTATTGGTTGAATGGCCAATGAAGAAATGAACCTTTATATAAGGGCTGTAATTCAGGCAGAATAGTATACTTTCCTGCCTTAAAGATGTTTACATCCTGGTCCCTGAAGCCAGACAATATGTTGACTTGAATGGCAAAAAGGATTTTGAAGATGTGATTAACATAAAGGGACTTGTAAGAGGAAGGTAAGGTGGGTCCCAGTTGGAGATAATGTCAATAAAAAAGAGATAAGAGTGATTTGCGTTCTGTTCCAAGGCAAATAGGCAGCCTCTTGAAGCTGAGAAAGGAAATAAATGATTCTCCTATAGAACTCTAACCATGCAGACCCATTTTAGGCCTTTGATCTCTAAAGCTGCGATGTAATAAATTTATGCTCTCCTAAGCCACTAAGTTTATGATAATTTCTTATAGTAACAATAGGAGGCTAACATAGTCTCACAGTTACTTTCTGATTACTTTCTCTAATTAATGATGTATGATCAGCTTGTCATTATTTTTACTTAGTGTTTATTTTGACTATGTTTTGAATTTCACACAGTTTTTACACTGAAATAAAATCACTAGAGGAACAGTCAATACTGAGAAATTCATTAGGTGTAAGGTAATTTGTTCAATTATTTCAAGTGTGAATGGAGAAGTTTATAGTTGGCATTAACCACATCAAGGAATAGAATAGAAGTGATCTAGAATGGTTGCTGGGCAAAAACTTGCACATGTTAAATTAGAGTACCTGTTAGATGTAAGTGTTTCTGTCAACATACACTCATATATGCAAATCTGGTATGCAGCATAGAGGAGGTTGTTGTGACCTTATACATTAACATATCTTGAAACAAAATGGAAACAAACAAACAAAAAGATTGAGAATTTGCCAGTGATTGTAATCTTTAGAAAAAGTAAGTATAAAAATATCAGATGATAGATGATCAAATGTGACAAATTTCATCAAAACACTATACTGTACATGTACTTTTGCAAAATGTAGTCAACTATATGAGGTTATATAGAAGATATTAACTCTAGTGCGTTTTCAGTATTTCTTACCTCTTATATCGATTATTTACTATGTCAAAAAGTCTGGTCTTGCAACATATTACATTTTAGGCACGTGTAAAACGTTCTTTTAGAGACGAAATCTAAGAATGGTTATTATGTACAACCTGTGTATATATGGTTCTTGTACTATACCTTTGGGGATTGCTTTTAGGACCTCCTTTTGGATATCAAAATTCATAGATACTTTTAGGCTTTTATATGAAATGGTGTAGTACTTACATATAATATACACATCTTTTTCAACACTAAATAATTTCTCAACTAGAATATTGAATACAATATAAGTTCTATGTAAATGATTATGCCTTGTTGTGGAATAACAAGGAAAAGAGTGCATAACATATTCAGTGTAAACCAAATTTTTAAATATTTTGATATACACGTGGTTAAATCCATGGAAGGGAAACCTTTGAATAAAAGAAAGACTGTATTACTGATTGATATTTATGAAAAAATTAAATTAACATGTTAGTCATACGAGGGGTTTTCATAGTGATATTTCCATATATACAAAACTAAATCCTTCCACCACTCTCATTCATCTCCATCAAAACCAGTCAAAAACAAGATGTTAAAACAAACTCATCAGGTTCTATTTTCACAGAGGTATATGAAGTACTTTTTCCTTATTTTCTCTCCTTTACCGTCTTCTTGGCACCTCCACTTTTCTGCTCGTACCTGGCCCTAACAGGGCCCAATGTACTTAACTATTATTTATTTTTTATTTTTAGTGTACATTATATGCACAAAGGGTGTTTGCCATGTTATTTTATATAGAGTATTATAATTTAGCCATGTTGATATCTGCTAGCACTCTTTTTCTTTGTTCCTAGTACCCCTCCTGTTGCAATCTTCACTGAGATTCCTTAGACATAGTATATTTCAGTATTATATACCCTCCATAATTCTCTTCCCTAATACTCTGTGCTCCTTGACTCCACCAAAAGTCCTACAGTTAACAAATATATTCTGTCTGATTATCATATGTGTGTCTTCATATAATTATCTGTGTATCTGTTGATCTATGTATATCTCTTTAACTGTGCATGTCTGTATATATGTATATGTATATATTTAGTCTATATTCCACAAGTGAATGAAAACATGTGATATTGGCCTTTTTGAGCTAGTTTATTATGCTCACCATGATCATGATAATCTCTAGCTCCCTCAATTTTCCTGATGATAAGACAATTTTATTTTCTCTATGGATAATATTCCATGGAGTGCACACACACGTGTGCACATGCAGACATACACACACTCCATGCTTTTTATTCACTTATCAGATGTTGCATGCTTTGACATATTCGCCAGAAGTCCAACAGTAGTATGGCAGCATCATAAGTTCATTCTTATTTTAGTTTTTTGAAGAATATTTGTACTGATTACCTCCACATGTTATCAATAATTATTGTTTGCTTTCCTGATGATTGTCATTCTAACTGGGATGAAATGAAATCACAGTGTGATTTTAATTTGCATTTTTATAGCTAAGGATGTCTTTACTAATAGATAATTCTAATTCTTCTATATATCAATTTCTACATACTTGTGAGCCTATTCATGGGCTTCCAAATTTACTTTAACAGCACCTTACTTAAATTATTTAAGAAAACATTATGATAAATTTTGTTATATTAGAGGAAAACATATCTCAATCATTTTTTTCTTCTCTCAACAGTGTTGGCAAATTCTATCCTTTTGCTTTTCTGTATACATTTGAAAGTATAAAGGTTTATTTCTATTAGAGATAAACCCCCTTTGAATAAAATGGTTTCTTTGCTAAAGATAAAAGAACATTTATTTAGTCTGAAATGCAAATAAAGTACCAAGTACTGCAACTTTAGTTGTGGATTAGGCAGAATTAGTGCATATCAAGGACACTGAAGTTGAAGAAAAGCCTAAAGTATCTCTGAAGTGATTTTAAGTTGGTATCATGTAATTAGTTTTTATTATTTCTAGCCCAGGAATAGTTATATAAACATTTAAATATCATGCATATATTTAGTGACAATACTCAAAAGATCTTACAGAGTAGGTCAGGGAAGTGACTTATTCAGGCAAATTAAATTTTAAGGAATTTTCATAAGTGTTAAACCATTAAAAACGATTTAAATGATACTATTTTAGTGTAATGTAATCTAATTTCATGTAAAAATAAAATAGATCACTTATGACCCAAAATTAGGAACACAAAGTTAAGCCTCAATGCTGACTTTTGATAACTTCAGATTTTGAGGAGGAAATTATGATTCATTCTTTCCTTGCATATCATTTAAAGGGTTAGAACATCACATAGAATTTAAAAATATAATTAATATGAAAGATTACACCCTGTCAGCTAATGGTTGATCATTTTTACTTAATTTGTTCTTGTGACACTTTATGAAGAATATTAAACGTGTTAAACTTTCCAAAATATTCTCTTATATAGAAGACAAGCTGATCTTTAAATGAAAACCAAGTTGTAATTTCTTTTAGCCTTTATATTTCTGTACTAATCTGTGCTTTTCTTTTAAAGTAAATCACTCAGTAGGCTATGGGCTTTGTTTTTAATAACTGTGTTGAGGTATAATGTGCCTATAAGACAAATATACATATTCATATTACATAATTAAATTATTTTTACACATGCATTCGTTTGTTTTACCAGCACTACAGCCTAGATACTGTACATTTCTCCTTCCTACCCCAAGTTTCCTTAGGACTATTTTGTAATCCCTATCTTTCTTGGTCTCTGCATTCAAGACAAAAGCTGATTTGATATAGGCACCAACATCAGTGAGTAGCACAGTCACAGCCGACTCTGTTCTGGGCTGGGGTAGTACTATAAAATGTTGCTATAAATTGAGCTCATTGATGACAATAGGAATGAAAGGCTCCCAAGAGCATCATGGCAGGACTTAATCATCAGAAACAAGTTGCTTACTATTACAATCAATTGAAAAGTCAAAGTCATAGCCAAAGGGGCTTTGGCCTGAAAAGGATTATGAACATTAAGAAAAGCCATCACAGTGTTTAATTCCACACCAAATAATCTTATCGGTATTTGTAGTGTTGCACTTTGAATGCCCGTCACATGTAGACATATATTGCCTGTTATTGTCCCTTAACATTTTGAGTGAATATCATATTGCCAATAGAACTCAAACTATGAAAATGACAAATGGTTTCTTAGCGTTCTGATTTTTGTGGATTTTTCCTTGCAATATTATGTATTAGAACTTTTTAAAAACACTCAACGAATGACAATTTTATGCTTAGATTAATTACTTCTCTGTTTGAGTTATCTGTATCTCATAAGGAGTGGAAATAGGGACGGGTTCTACGTTTTTAAAAAATGATTGAGAACATCTGCTGGATTTTATGTGTTAGTTATAGCAAACGTTAAAAAAGTACAAAAAATAACACTTCATATCCCAGGAGAAAGAACTGTCTATTGTAGTAGAACTGGCCCAGTATGAGTCTCTGAAACTTCCTCATTCAGTCATGATAGTACATAAGAAATATCTCATTCTAGAGGCAGGGGAAAAGAGTGGGGGACATGGGACAAAGGAGCACTCAAGTGAGAGTCCAAGAGTGTAGAGAAACTATTTTTCATTTTTGTTCAAGTTGTGCAGTGGGTATTTGGCTCACTACTGAGATCTCTTGAAAGGAGACATTTGCTTTCTTAACTTCTTTTTTTAAAATTTTTTGAAGGCTTTTCTTTTATTACATCTAAAGAGCTCGACATAAGCAGGTTACATGCAATAGGTAAACATTTTTTCCCAATGCATGTAATAAATATTTTCACTTAGTACTTTTATACAAACTGACATTGGTCTACTATACATTTTTAAAAGCCATTTTACTTGTTTGGCATGTGGTACGGAAATTCTAAGAGAGAAAGTTTTAAGGCAATGAATCACAGATTTAAGTTCATGGAATTTATGATAACTTTTATATCTGTTTATATACACTTTCCCCTTTGTTATTAATTCAACAGCAGCACACTCTGAGACCACCAGCTCTTCACTCTCCCTCTTTCTGAAGCCTAAGCTTTGTATTTAATTTAAAAAAAAACACAGAATTAAACATGTACTGATAAAAACTAAATTCTTACATTTTAGTAATTCAAATGTGCTTTAGAAAGTTCTGAAGAACCGAAAAGTTTTATTTACTTAAAAATTGATATTGTTTTAAAAAACGTTCTTGCCACATTTATAAATTTACGACTGGGACATATAGTTACTCAATTCTACTCACTTGTTTCAAAGGAAAAAAATCTATCAAGAAACCACAGTTTTTCTTGGGGCTGGGGATATGGCCTAGTGGCAAGAGTGCCTGCCTCATATACATGAGGCCCTGGGTTCTATTCCCCAGCACCACATATACAGAAAATGGCCAGAAGTGGCGCTGTGGCTCAAGTGGCAGAGTGCTAGCCTTGAGCAAAAAGAAGCCAGGGACAGTGCTCAGGCCCTGAGTCCAAGGCCCAGGACTGGCCAAAAAAAAAAAAAAAAAATCAAAAAAAAAAAAAAAAAAAAAAAGAAACCACAGTTTTTCAGACACATAAGCAAATCTTAAGTAAGTAATGTGAAATTGTGATAATGTCTAACAGAAAAAATTTAATGCCTAAAATAAGTTAATCAAGCATGGCATGGTTTTTTTTTTTAACAAAAGATGTCTAATAATGCCCACATAGTATTTAAAAGCCACTTCAACCCTACTAGTCAAATAGCTAGTTTATCAAAGACATGTGCCTATTAACTTATACACACATGCACACACACAATACTGTAGAGAAACACAATCATATGCAGCTATAAAAGACCAAGGAAATGTTCACTTGCAACTTGCCTAGATTCGGATAACTGCTCTATACAGACAGCAGCACAACAGTGTGGCCACAGCTGGGGTAGGGTGGGCTAAGGTAAGAAAGAGATGAAGTGATTATGTGCATTTCTAAAGCTCAGAACATGATGTAGTGCATGGCAGACACTGATGGGACCAACAGAAAGATGAACCACTAACCTAATTTGACCTTCTAGAAAGTTAACAAGTGAAGGAAACAACACCTCATGAAGTGGAAAGAATCAAAATGGCTAATTCTTCCATGGGAACATGACCTGAGTCCTGAACAGGCATTTGTTTCTCCCTATTCCTCCTCTTTCTTTAGGGTTCCTAAAAGGTAGGGATGCAGAAAAAAATTAAACTCTTCAAAACTGGACTGAAGAAAGAAGAGGGACAGGTTTTCATTTGGATCATTCAAAGTGTTAGTGATTCAGCATCACATAGTTACCAGCAAGATTGTGAGACCACAACAACAGCAGAAAAAAATATCCTATTTTTCATAGGTAGATGAATTAATAGAAATGTTTTCTATTGAAATGTGAAATCAGAAAAAATGTCCCAAACAATTTTAGTAATTTCCACCTTAGTCCAAATTTAGATACAAATTGTGATGCTATTTGAATTAGCCTAATTGAAAATTCTTAAATTCGTAACAGCAGATTTATGTAAAAACTGAATTATTTTTTGTTTTAACTGACAATGAACTTGTTTTGTTTTATTGTGAATAGTTCTGTGACTCTAACACAGCCATGTATGCATGGAAAACATGTGTAGGGGAAGACTATGTAGTTCACTTGTCACATACATACACACACAGTTGTTTATAAATACATATATACACACACAAATTTAGTAGCAGAGATGTTATATAAAGATATTATTTTAGGATGCCACACAGTCATGTGAACTGTCAATTTTACTGTAAAATTGGAGATACAGACATCTTGAGTTCTACTTGGATTAAAATAGGTCATTTTTGTACCAATACAGAAACAATACATGTATACATCAAGATGGTCCTTTGTCAACTCTGAGAACATTAACAGTGGTAATACAAGAATCTAGTCTGGAAAACTGGCAGATAATCCTTTCTCTTTTCTGTTAAATCTGTATTATCAGTCAACTTAAATCTATTTTCCACACCTGAGAACCTCTCTGATGAAGGTTTTGGAACACAAGTAGAATACTCATCCTGCCCTTTGATCTCTATTCATCTCCTGAAAAACAGTTTCAGTATATTTACATGTTCTACTACTAAGAGATCAGATTGATCTGTGAATTAAAAAAAATGACATTCCTATGTCATGCTTGTCATTAAAAGATGAAAGGAAAAATAAACAAGATAAGAAAAATAAGTACACACAGAAGCAGAGAATAAAAATGACTAAGGTTCAAACACATTTTGAATTCCAACTGTTTATCAAAGAGACTTCTACAGATCTACATGTATGATGTCCTGCATTTTCCAAGGAGAATTTACCTTTAGGATCAAGTTGTCCTTCTTTCTGAGGGCTCTCAAAGTTATTTTCATATCTTACTTTGGTATGAAGGTCTTACATGACAATTTGTTACGCTGTGACCCCAAAAACAGGTATTCGCAGACTTGGTTTAAGTACACAATACTGGCAATCCATATTTAGAATCAAGAACTAAAGTGTAAGTAGGTATGCCTTACTCCTTACCCGGAAAGCTTTCCTCCAGTATCTCTGAGACATGGTTTCAGGGTATATAGCACGTAACAGAGAATATGGAGACAAGGATCTGATAAAAGATGCTCCTACATAAGTTCCAGACCTTCAAACCACTCTGAGAGAAGCAGGCAATGGATGTGCTAACTGAAAACTCAGGACAACAGAGGACAGTGATGACAGAAACATACAACACGCACACCCACGACTGTGTGGAAATACACAGAGAATTCAGTGGGACAGATGAATTATAACTTAAGGCTGGATGAAATGTGCACACACACAGTCCAAGTCTGTTGCTTTAAAAAAAATAGAAATCAACTATCCCTCCCAATCCCTCCCTGAAACAAAGCCCACAATTCAAAATGTCATACATGCATCTCCTTTTCTGTTACTGCAAATAAAATAATGCCAGTGAAGCAAAATAAAACCAAACAATAGGAGAAATGATGAACTGCTTACCAAAGTCTTACAAGTAAGTTCCTCTCTTTCAACTGACTCCAACTGCATTTTCTGTACTTTGAATTAAGTTATATTCTGAGATACTACAGGTCAGGAACTCACTATGTGAATTATGGCGAAAACAAAATTCAACCTATAATAATTAGTCTTTTGAGAGAAGAAATGACCATCTTGACAATTACTTTGTCAATCTTCTACCTCAGGGCACAAATTCAAGAACTGAAAATTAGAAAGTAAAAGATAAGAAAGGTAAATACTGTTTGAAGCTGGAGAATGCTTATGCAAAGATGGAAGGGACCTTCTACCTACTTACGGATAAAAGACTGGAGTAGGGCATAATTATAAAATGATGATAAACATGTGCAGAAAACTGAACGTAGTTTCTTTTCTTCTTTTGGTTCCCGTCCCCAGGCTTTGACCTCAGGGCCTGTGTTTTGTCCCTGAACTTTTGGGCTCAAGGCTAGCATTCTAGCATTCTGTCACTTGAGCCACATTTCTTTCCACTTCTGGTATCTAGTTTTGTTTTGTTTTTTTGTTAATTGGAAGTAAGAGTTTCAGGGACTTTCCTGCCTGGGCTGACTAAAACATGATTTTCAGATCAGCCTTCTAAAGTAGCTAGGATTACAGGTATGAGCCCCCCAGTGTCTGGCTTGAGTAGTTTCTTGATCTTACTATGTTGTATTTGCAAATCAGTAAAAGATTTATCACCATTACTATAAATTACATAGCACATGTGATATGCTATATTATTGAATGATTATCTCTACATTTCAAAATACAAACACTTCAAATTTTACTTTTCATCGAATCAGTTGTCAGTCTATCCATAAATTATTTAGTGGTAACATTTTAGGATTTGTTCAATGTGGAATCGCCTCAGAGAACATATGCAATGAGCCTGCTTCACCATGGAGAGCGGCTGGCACTAGATACATAGAGAAGGCTGCTTTAATAAATACACTATGCAGGACTCCTAATTAAAACCTTTGTTTCCTATGAACCAGGAAGCATCTAATGGAAGCAAGTCACAAGTAGAAAACTCTAAGGCAAAAAGACTGAGTATTAGAGAGGAAAGCTCTCATTTGTTATTTATCCAAGTTCCTGTCATGGAGAACTATGGATGCCGAATATTCAATAAATGTTTATGAATATTTTGATTAAATAAAAATAAATAAATTATGATGCTATAGAAATATGGTGTTTGTTCCTAGCCAGTTTTTATTGTCAACTCCTCTCATGTATATCAAGATTAGACTTTGCGGGGCTGGGGATATAGCCTAGTGGCAAGAGTGCCTGCCTCGGATACACGAGGCCCTAGGTTCGATTCCCCAGCACCACATATACAGAAAACGGCCAGAAGTGGCGCTGTGGCTCAAGTGGCAGAGTGCTAGCCTTGAGCGGGAAGAAGCCAGGGATGGTGCTCAGGCCCTGAGTTCAAGGCCCAGGACTGGCCAAAAAAAAAAAAAAAAAAAGATTAGACTTTGCTATCAGATTATTCTGGGATCAATTCCCAATTCTAGTACTTATTAGCTGTAATATTTGAAAGTTACTAAAATATTTTGAGCCTCACCTTCCTTCCAGGTCAAAGAGAATGAAAATTCCTATATCTGAATGTAAGCATGAGAAATAAAATTGCTTCTGCTAAGACATCAGTCTTCATTATTGTATTTTATCAAGATGAAAATTCCAGCTTTATAACTGGTCTATGCAAATCTATCATGCCTGCATCTAATCCATTCTCTTCCCAGAAACTAGGCTAATCTCTTTAGCGTGACAATGCAGTCATGTTCTGTTATTTAAAATCTCCCAGTGTTTCCTGATTGCACTCTAACTAAAGACCAGATTCCTCAGTGCTTCATAAAATCTTCTTCACTCTGAATCTCTCTCTCTCCATGATTAATTCATTGTTCAACCTTCCCAACTAACCTTTCATTCTGAGCTTTTTCTTTCTTTCTGCAAGTGTATCATGTGCTTGAAAGTGTCACTCTTCTAGACCCCATTTCCCAACTCTCCTCATGTGCTTTTCCTTGACTCACTTGTTTAAATCCACATTGGATGTTCTGCTTGAAAATGTCTTTGGGTAACTGAGCCCCTTGTACCTTGTTTGTTTGTTCTTGCAGGCCCTGGAAACTTAATTTGGTTCCAGCATTGACCATACTCCTATTTACTTCAACTCCTATTTACTTCTCTATCTACCACATTTCATTGCTGCATGAATAAATCCTCAAGATAATAACTGAATTAATTGATGATATCATGCATTGGAACAATAGTCACTAACAAATAAGTGAATGAACATAGCATATATGAAAAGTAAATTTAGGTATTGATAGGTGCATAACAGGTATCATGAATAAAGAAAAGTTTACTTAAGTTTTAGGTTTAGGAACTATTAGAAGCCCCTTTTTCCCCCCTGATAAACACTGCGGAAGGAGGATAACAGGGGCAATACTTTCTCAAACACAGTTATCTGGTCCTAGTTGTTAGCACATGAGATTCAAGAACACAGTAATCATAAAGGTAGATAAAGAATATTCACAAAGATAAGTATGTTTTAACATCAAGGATCTGTGTGTGTGTGTGTGTGTGTGTGTGTGTGTGTGTGTGTGTGTGTTTAAATTCAGCATCCCACTATGTAGCCCAGGCTGACCTAAAACTTTCCTCTTGTATGAGTGATAGGATTCTAGACCTGTGCTACCATTCTCACCTAACTCTACTGATACTTAAGCTAAATTTATTAATTGCATTTTCTGCAGGCTGAATCTTATGATTGTCTTCACTTATATACAATGTGTTTTATAAAATTGAAACACTGGACAATTTAGTTTCAACAAGATAGAGATGAGATCTTATAGCAAGTCTGATAGCAAAGAAAACATTTCTAGGATGGAATAAAAGAATCCAATTTCATCTTGTCTGGTAATTTTGTTTACTAGAGTATTAAAGGCTGCTTTTTTCCTTTGAGCTTACTATGTGTTTAGTATAATTTATTAGTACAGATAATTTTGAATAAATGATTTCCTCTTGATTAGGTGATAGATATCTTTCGTATTTCTTTGATTATATATTAATTCTTCCTGATGCCTTGGAGGACATATCTAGTTTTAAATTAAACTTATTTGTCTAAGTTTTCATTTTATTACCTACTGATGCCCAAGAATATTCTGACACTACTGTTTCCTCTCTTTCCCCCACTTTAAAAAATAGTTATGTTGTTTTCTTCTGGTCGCAAAAGGGAAGATCATAGTGTAGAAACATATAGGTAAAAATTAGAAAACACCTATTATCTTGCCTCACAGAGGGTATTAGGGTGACCATTGCTAAAATTTGATTTGCTGGTAACTTTAAATTTTCCTCTTAGCAAAATTACTGTATACTGCCATGTAAGCTCAATTTTCTACTCAGTGGGTTTTAAGATGAAATCAAGCTGAAGGAGGTATCAAAAGATTATCTGATTTCAACCTCTGTTTTTATTAATTTTAATCATTTTTCTAGAATCAAGAATTTATAACTGAGGAGCAGACAGGTAAAAGAACTTTCCCAAAGATGCACAACTAATGAATGATATTCAACCAGGTTCTCCAGTTCTTCTTTGCTGAAGTTTACATCATGGTGCTTCTCCTTAAATGACCATTGATGTTTTTACCTTTCTAAAATGACCTTGAATTTATTCCACCTTCTTCTTGGATACTTGTGTCATTACTTTGAGATGAGTATAAAATAATTCCTAAACTGTCATCATCACAGTAGCACTGCTATGCTGCTGATTCCTGTAGAAATTAACCTCTTGACACCTTTTGAACCTATCCTCTACCTTTCAATCTAATCCACTGATCTTGAAAACTTGGAGAGGCCCAGGCCTTACATCTGACTTTAGTCTTCTCAGTAGTTGTTCTTAAAATATCATAATAAACTGCCTCCTCTTCTATTTGCAAGCATATTGTTTAATAAAATGGTAAAAATTAGGCCACAGTGTCAAGCAAGTGATAGGTGGCAATGGATGATAATTTGAAATTTATTCCTATGCATCTTATTTATAGCTATATGATAGGATCACATACTTTTCGTATAAAGTAAATGACACCCCACTTGGTACGATAGTTGAAATTTAAATAAGCCAGGCTCCCAATGTTATCATGACCCTAAAAAATATTTAATTAAGCCTAAATTTTGAGGAAATTATTTTCAAACTAGTTTAAAAGTTAAAGAAGTAATAATTGCCCAGGAGAGAACAGCATGATATCAAGAGTATAAAGCAGTGACAGCCCGGATGGCTTGTGGGCTTTCTTCATATTCCAGCTCCCCTGCATGCTTAATTGACTTAAAACATTGCAGTTCAAGTAGACCCAAGGTCACTAACTGTGCCTACCATGTGGATAGGAGAAAATTACATGTGGAATGTTTTAGGCACAAACTTATGAACATAGTCAAAGTAAGGTGAAGAGAAAAGCATGCAAATAATTTCGTGTATTACTCAGTTGGATACAAACATTAGTTCAATTAGCCTAATAGAATGTCAAGAAACTTGGGAACTTTGTGTTATTGATTTAAATAGCAGCATTAAAAAAAGTCAAGTATTGATACAACTTGTATTAACCAATAAATGATTATCTCAAATAAATGTAGGTAAAGTGGCTTTTCTTTTTTAAAAATAATTCTCACTTGATAATAAAGTAATTAAAAGAGGAAACAGGAATGAACAAGAATTATGCTAATAGCCTGGTGCACAGGAGCAGTGCAGTAACAGATAATACAAGACATGTTTTTGTCTTTGCCTATTTTGTGCCGCTATAATGAATATCAGAGACTGTTATTTGTGCGTCCCTTCTCAGATATTGCTAGATGAGGATTACTATATGAGGATTGCAGCTCTTCTTCATCTTGAAAATGATCAAGAAGGATACAGGCAGAGTGATTTAAGTAGTGGGGTATTTGGTTAGCAAGTTTGAGGAGCAACAGTCAAATCCTAGTACCTGCACTACAAAAAAAAAAATAGTTCTTTCAAATCCCCCCAGTTCCTGTAATTTGAAAGACATTTTTATGGAGATGAAAAGATAAAGGTAAACTACCAATTGGGTGACAGTTTTTCTAGAACATATAAATCTCTCTTGCAACTTAATAACAAGGAGATAAACTATTTAATGGCAAAATGATTACAAGATATGAACAGACATTTTCCCACATGTAGATGGTAAAGAGCACATCAACTTGACATACCACAGCTGTCAATAAACAGCAACTTAGAAGGCTGAGATAGTCACCTAATGGGAATGCATAATGGCACAAAGACTTCTGAAAACAGGTTGCAGTTTATTTACTTATGAAGAAATGTAATATCTTTTTGATAGCAGTAGTTCCAAACATGTATAATCTGTTCTAATCACACAAAACTTTGGTCAAACCAAACATCCTACAATTTAGCTGATCACCATTATTCTTCAAAAGTGTCAAGGTCTTGAAATTAAGGAAACACAAAGATCTGTTTCATACTGGAGCAGTGTAGAGTAATGACAACTATATGTAACATGTGATTCTTAAGAAACCTCTTAGGGCAGTAAAATATAGTTATCAAAGAGGTTGAAAAGAAATATGGTTCTACATTATAGTATTATGTGATTGTTAACTTTCTTACCTCATTGATTGCATTGTTCTATAAGATGTTCCACATTATAGAAATTGGGTGAGTGATACTTATTAGAAAATTTGTAGAAATGTTCTACCTTTGCATCTTTTAGTGGGAGAGCACACAGAAAGGGTGGAGGATGAATATGGTGAAAATGCATTATGTACCTTTGTGAAATGGAGCAGGGAACTCTTATGAGAGTGGTTTGGGAAGGAGGAGGGGGATGAGGAGAGCAACAAAAGCTAATAAAAATTAGGAAAATAAATGTAGTGGGACAATAAGAAAGAAAGTACCTGATTTGAACTGTTCACATGAGAGTTACACAGATGTATTTTTGTGTACATCTTGTTCAGATCAGAGACATTTGGGGTAGAAGAATAACTCAGTTTTAAGACTAGTAGTTGAATTGCTGACCTAATATTTTCAAAAAAGGAAACTATTAATTGTAGTTAGATGAAGAAACACAAGTTAATTTCCTACCAGATGCTGATTATATAGCAGACACAACATGTGTGTCTCTCCCTACATCCATTGCATCTCCTATATCTGCAGCCATAGTGACAATTTGGTATTTTGATGGGATATTTGAATTTCACATATCTTACTTTAAGTGAAATTGGTTTTACTTTCTAAAACATGCCTTAGTTTTTGCTTTCGATTATGTTTGATTTCCCAGTGCTTAAAGTTTACTTGACCTATAGTTGTTTATCTTTTGTGCAAAGTTATACAAGGAAGAAAAAACCACTTAAAGTGCTTATATTTTTTAAAGAAAGATTCATGAATCTCTTGGAAAGTAAAAGGTTAGAGATGAGCAATAGAAGACTTTGGAGATTCACTTAATGATGATGAGGGTTCATTGGGAAATTGAAAAAGTGATATAGTCACTAGTAAGTGAAAAAGTGGTTTTTTGAAAGCTTAAATGAGCATACTAGTCCTATATGTAAATTAATCATTAGTGTGTATATGTGTGGTGGCTAGTTCTGAGGCTTGAACTCATGGCCTAGGAACTGCCCCTTAACTTTGTTGATCAATGCTAATGCTCTACCACTTGAGTTGAACCTCCAATTAATTGTAGATAAGAGTCTCTTCTGCTCAGGATGGCTTCTAACTAAACCTTAATTTTGGTTCACAGATCTCGGCTTCCTGGGTAGTCAGGATTACAAATGTGAGCCACTCAACCCTGGCCTGTAACATGATAATATAATCAATTTGTATCTACCTCTTTCGAGTCTCTACACAAATGATACGTATAATTTGTGAAATATTAAAAAAAGTCCTGATGGTAAACTTTATTACTACTAGGGTAACATTAGCTGTGAACTTTCCAAGACTACAAAATCAAATCAATGGTATTGGATAATGATAATAACTGATGAATCATATGCTGCATGTGAATGAACATATTTTCTCCAACTGACTGTCCAGTTTTCTAGTCCTTATTCTTTCACATCAGCTAAGCAAGATCCCTGCTAATTTACCTAACAAACATGGGGATGCTAAAAAAAAAAATCCTATCATTTCTTATCAAAAATCCTATGCTGGAGGGGCTGGGAAGGTAGCTCAGTGGCAAAGTGCTTTCCTTGTAAGTACAACATCCTGGGTTCGATCCCCAGTACCAAAAAAAGAGACCCCCCCAAAAAAGAAAGAAACACTCCTTCAGCGAAAATCCTATGCTGGTACTTTTATTAGATATGAGCTAACGGTTTACCCTTGAATTGCATTTGTAAATTAAGTTATACAATTTCTAGACATATCTTCATATCATAAATTCATAACTTATTTTAAATGTTCTTGCAATAGTTTTACTTATTCCTTTGCTTCACACATAAACTATAATTTCTCAATGGTATCCGTATCCTTTGTAAAAGTATTTTAGTGTTTGCATAGTTGCTTATATTGATAATGCCTGTGAAGGGACAAATGCTACAAGCTCCTACCCCACCGTTGTGCTCTGCATTTCTTCCTAATGATACTGTACTCTGTTGGAGGCTGATTGCCTAGACCCAAATTTAGCAAACCCTGGAACTCAGCAGGGAACCAAAAGTTAATAAGGTTGGTTTTCTGTTACCTTAGACTTCTGTCTTAGAATGAAAGTTCTAGTAGATTACTACTCAAGTATACATTGTCTTTGTTATATCTCTGGGAAACTTAGATACCAATTAATCAGAAAATATTGTTGAACAAATACAAATGTAACCCTGTATAATAGTTTCTCATCACCTGAAAAGGAAGGAAATAACATTTGTTGAGTTTTACACATCTTCAGATATAGCTTCGCATTATTACTTTGAGCCAAAGTCCTGTGAAGTCCTTGACTTGATTTTGGAAAGTGAGTTGCCATTAAAATTAAGGAGAGGCTCATGGTCATTTGTCATTTGAGGAAGCTGCCAAGATGTTCCTGGCTGAAGCCAAGCTGCTTGGCTGGTTCTTGGATCCCCTCAACACACCCTAAGCATTTGGCCTTCATTGCCTCTCCTGAGTATGCTATGCCTGGGGCTCCGACACCCCAGGATTTCACACTTAATCTGATGGAGTCTTGAATCTTGGCATCGGGGTCTTGTTCATATAGGAAATAACACACTCTAATTTCCTTTTCCATTTCTGGGAGGTACAGCCATGTTTTTCTTGTGTGATCAGTAGTTCCAAATCTTAAGATCCCAACCTGCAAAGTTCTGTGTGTTTTTACTTCAGACTTCAATTTTAGTAATTGTTAACCAATTGACTATAGTTTTGGAGTAATCAATTAGACATTCTTATCAAACTTTTTCTTCAACTGGTACCCATATATTATACCTGAAATCTAGCCACTTGGCAGAATGAAAGCTGGAGGATCACAGTTTGAAGCCAGCCTGGCCAGAAAAGTATATGAGACTCCATCTTGAGAAAAAAGTCAAAGTGGAGGTATGGTTCAAATAGTAGAGTGCCAGCCATGAGCCAGAAAGCAGAGCAAGAACAGAAGTCCTTGAGTGTTTTTGTAAATATTTTTTTGCTGAATAAGGGGAGAAATTGTCTTAAATATTAATAATGAATTCCTGCCAAGAAAATGAGATACAATTAATTTCTCAATCAGATTATTGTGCTATAAAGAATTTAGTGAATTACACTGAACACTGACTTATATAGATGGGTATTCAGTTGGATAGAATGAATAGAATTACAAAGGAAAGAAAACTTAACGATGGTCTGAGAGCCACTTTTTTTCACTGTAAAAACTAGCTATAAGAATAGAAAATGTAAAAAATTAGAGTAACAATGAAATAGGTTTATAGTTCACACAGCAATGCTATTAATATATAGAGAACCATGAATTCAGTGCATTGAAAATAAAATCATGCTAGAAAATGAATACATGGCTCAAACATTTGAGTGGTAGTGATTTTATAAGGTTTTTATA